>NW_027052879.1:0-114507 GCF_011386835.1 Chrysemys picta bellii
ATAGGATGAATCAAGTGTCAGGGGGAGACTCCCTGTGTGTGGGAGATGATGTTGCCCCTCTGTGGGGAATCCCTTCCTTGCAGATGCTGGGCTTTGGGTGCTGGACTCTGCCAGGAAGCCCAGCTCCCATCCCTAGCAGCTTGGCTGTTCCCTACACTGCTGTGCACCAGACTCTCTGCAGAGAGCTGCTCTGGGCAAGGACTACAGAGCCTGCTGTCATCCTGGCAGGTGTCACCCCAGGTTCCATAATCCTGACCCCTGGTCTCCCTCTGCTGGCAGGCTCTGAGCAAGGATTGATAGAGGTTCAGGTCAGAAAGGACCATTATGTGCATCTAGTCGCCCCACCTGTACAACTCAGGGCCTAGAATGTGACCAAGTGGTTCCTTCAGCCAACCATAGCATGGGACTGAGCCAGAGCACGTCTTTTGGAACGACATCCACATGCAGGAGAGCCAGCTGGCTACCAGAAAATCTCTCTTCTGCAGTGACGTGGGGTTAAGGGACATGGCGGAAAAGACATGGCGGCTGTGACTAAACTTAGAGCAGGGTGGGGAACCGAGACACAGTTGGGACCTGGCTGAGGCCTGCAAAAGGCCTTTGTGATGTCACTGTCACACCCATCCCTCCCCTGCAGTGCTAATGTTCTGCCGCAGGCCAGACCCTTTGGAGGTTTGAGCTACTCTCTGTGGATCACCCCGCTCAATGAGTGTTCATTCTAGGAAGCAAGCCAGCTAGACAGTAAAACAGCAGAGGCTGCTCCCAATGCTACACTCGGTTTCTCAGAAATGAGTAGACTTTATGGGCAGAAGAGACTGTTAGAGCATCTAATCTGACCCCCTGCATATCACAGGCCTTTCTGCACCATGTGGGGCAGGCAGAGCTCTGCCTGGGCGCAGGGGGAATGGAATGGGGGTAGATCAAGGAAAGGGGGGAGGGGAATGGGTGTGAGGGAAAGAGTTCCTGTCCCAGATGAAGGAATTTGGGGGCAGAGGAAAGGACCCTGCTCCACAGAGAGGGGAGAGGGTTTCTGTGAGTGCCAGGGGGCTCCATTTCCCCTTCCACTAGCTCCCCATTTACAGAGAGCCAGAGCAGTACCTGCAGCAGGGAGCGGGAGTTGCTGGTGGCCTCAGAGGCACAGGCCCTGCAGCGCCTCGGGCACCTGGCGCAAGTGCCGCATGATACGGAGCTGGCGCATCACATTGGCCGTGACGTCCTCCTGCTGCAAGGGAACGAGAACCTGTCTGAGACTCAGACACCTCCGAGGAACCAGGGGGGATTAACGGCCCCTGGAACCAGCAGCATTTCCACCCAGCCCCTGCCCACCTCTGAGGGATGGATTCCCCCTCCTGACCCCCAGGATGGAGTCTTGTTGTCCTTCCTAGTGACCTCCAGTGGCAACCCCCCTCCTTGTACGGGGAGCTCCTGCCACTTCCCCGTCAGTGCCCCTGACAGCTGTTCCACCTCCAATCCACAGCTCAAGTTCTCGGACCCCTCTCCTCCAGCCCCACCCAGGTTGGGTAGGGAGGGGACTGTAGCGGGGGGGTCAGGAGGGATTCTGGCAGCAGTGAAGTGGGATGTGGGGAGGTTGAGACCTTTCCCCAAGTCACCCAAGCCACTAATGCTGAAGCCGCAGGATGGCAGCCCTGGTGAATGGGACGGATCGGCAGCCCCTGCTGACTAGGGTTACCATACGTCCGGTTTTTCCCGGACATGTCCTGCTTTTTGGCAATCAAACGCCCGTCCAGGGGGAATTGCCGAAAAGCCAAACATGTCCGGGAAAATGCCGGATGGGCACTTCCCCTCCCGCGGCTGCTCTGCTCCGCTCCTCCCCTCTCAGACTTTAAGAGCCGAGCTGCCCGAGCCAGCGCTACCGGCTTCGGGCAGGCCCCCCTGCCTCCGGACTCCCAGCCGCCGGCCAGACGCTTCCCTTCCCGGGCTCCAGCTGAGCTGCTCCGCTCCTCCCCTCTCAGACTTTAAGAGCCGAGCTGCCCGAGCCAGCGCTACTGGCTTCGGGCAGCCCCCCCTGCCTCCGGACCCCGAGCCACGGGCCAGGCACTTCCCTTCCCGGGCTCCAGCTGCGCTGGAGAAGCGCCGGCCGGGGGCGCAGGGTCTGGGGGCTGCCCGGCAAACCGTGAAGCCGGTAGCGCTGGGGCAGCCCTTTCCCCATGGCTGGGAGTGGGAGGGAGGAGGGGGCTGAGTTAGGGCGGGGAAGGGGCGGAGTTGGGGTGGGGCTAGGGGGTGAGGAAATGGGCGGGGCCAGGGCCCGTGGAGGGTCCTCTTTTTTTATTTATTAGACATGGTAACCCTACTGCTGACTGAATCCTCCTGTTCTCTCCAGAACGGGTCCAGCCTTGCCAGCAGCAGGACAAGCATCCCCTGCCCATGTGCCTCAGCCCTGCCTGGTCAGATGCCATCACCCGTCAGTCCTTGGCCTCCCAGGCTGCCAGTGATGGGAGCAACTCTGGGTGGTAGCTCGGGTGACACAGACACCAGACCACTAGGAATTGGGTGCGGCCCTGTGGGACAGGAGAGTCTCGCAGAGGGCACTTGGGGGACTCTCCTGCCCTTCCCAAGAGCGATAGCACCCTGTCCTAAGAACGTAAGTCTGGGATGAGGCAAAGCTTGTCATTAATTAGCCTGGCTAAAGAGCTGGGTGGAGCTGCTCTGGGGACAAGCTGGCTCGCTCCTGCTCATGGAGGTGAATTCATCTCCCTTCCCAGGAGCACCTGCTCTCCCTTTCATTCCCCACCAGGCTCCTTGTGCCAGGCCAGCGAATGGCCACAGGATGGGAATGAGGCCTGGGCCCCGCCCCAATCTCCTGAGTCTAATGCAGCTGCTCACCTTGTCCCCCATCAGCTGCTGGGTTTCCCCCAGGAGGGAGTAGGTGACAGGGAGAGAGACACACACATTTGTCCTTCTGGTTGCAGGGCTTGTGTCCTTCCAATCCCATTGGTGGCTGCACAGTGGGCAGAGTCCTCGCTGCGTGCCCGGCCCAACAGAATTGCAGGGCGTGGTGTGGAACACAGAAAGAGATAGAGAGACTCATCCTCCAGCCGGGGTCAGTCCGAGAGAAATTGGCTGAGGTCCCAGTCTCACTCTTCTAGCGGGTGCCATTTCCCAGCTGGGTTCCTTACCCCTCTGGTGCAGCAGCAGCTGGTAGAGCCGGTAAACCCCCTCCCTGGCCTGCCGGCTGATGTCCTTGGCTGGGTCACTGACGGACAGAGCCAGCTGTGCCATGTGGTGACCCATCCTGGGGAATTCAGCTGAGTTCTAATGGACGGGAGAGGGAGAGGGGACTCCATCAGCATTTTCCTGTTAGCTCCCAGTCCCCCCCGGGCCAGGACTCTCCTTCCCCTCAGCCCCTCTGCAGGAGATGCTAGAGGATAGGAGCTAGAGCCAGACCCTTAATTTCCTCTGCCCCCAAGGAAGCCTGGAGCACAGGGCTGTGGACAGGGCCCTCCATGAGGACTTGCTTCCCCAGCTGCTCCAGGATGACAGGGAGGCATGAACCTGGAGCACAGTCCCCTTAAAAGCCCAGAGTCACCACTTAACTAGGACAAGAAGAACTTGACTCAAGCCAGGCTCACTCTCTGCTCTGACTCTGCCTCCCCAAGAGGAACACTCCTAACCCACAGCCCCTCCAGCAGCAGATCCTACAGCCCGTCAGAGCCAGATCACCTACGCCTGGAGTCAGGAAGCTGGGGTCAGAGGTCACTTATGTCAAACTCAGGGAGGGTGATGGTGAATCTGAGCAAGGCCGTGCTGCTCTTAACGGCCCTGGCTCTCTCTCGCGGCACCCTGGACACGATCCAGTAGTTAATGTGCTGTGGGGAAAGGAGGCATTGCACTGACTGCCCTGACCAAGGATGCCCACTGGGGGCCCGGCTAGGAGGACAGACTGGAAAATGGATCTAAGAGTGAAGGTAAAATTGCCCCCACCCCTCTCATCGGGCTCACCTCCAAGATGTAGTGGAGCCTGTCGGTGTCTGGGGACTCTGCCAGCAGGTTCCCCAGCATGGCGTCCAGGAGGTCTGGCAAGACCCTAGGCAGATCCTGAAAGCAAGGGAGAGCCATGGGTCAGAGTTAGGGAAACTGGGGCTAAACTTGCCACAGGATGGGAAGACGGGTCTCTGGGAAGCACTGGTGAGACCCCCAAACACATATCCTGGCCTCTCTCCTTCACATCCCACTGCAGGCAATTAGCAAGGACTCACGGCAGGATGACAGCTGGCTCTTCAATCCATGACTTTAGCATGATCTACCTGCACTTGGGCGGTGTCCTTCTCCATGCCCAGGGTGAAGACGGCGTGCAGGGCAGCTCGGAGGAGGTGGGTCTCCAGCTCTGGCTCCAGGGCAGGTGTCATGGTGCTGGCAAGAGAGAGGAGCCGGTATTAGACTGTGCAGTACGGGGATTGGACTGGCACCAACACGCAGGTGAAACTGCAGGGAAATAGGCACAGGCTGGCAAGAAGGGAAACTGAGGCACCGAGCCAGGGAATGACAAGGCCAAGGTTTCTCAGACAGACAGTGGCAGGGCAGGAATAGCCCCTGTTCCCTGCACCCTGATGCCCCTCCTGTATCTGATCCTGGGTGTGAGCCTCTCCCCAAAGCCGTTGCAATGTTACTGGAGTGAAAAGAACAGCCCAGCCAGGAGAGAGTGAACCTTCCCCGCACCTCTGCCAGAGGAGCCACCCTTGGGCGGTGACCTGGGAGTGGGAGGGGCAGTGACTCCCAGCCCTGGGCCTGAGCAGCACTGGGGTTAGGGGAAGCGGGCCGGAGGGTCTCGGTACCTGAGGTTGCCCACAGCAATCAGGGAGTTGGCGAGGACGGCGCCGGGTGGAGAGTTATCAGGCAGCTCCTCAATGAGCTCCTGTGAGACCCAAAGGAGACAAAGGAGCGTGTGAGATTCGGGCCTCACTGACACTTCCCAGTGAGGAGATTACACAGGCAGGGCCCCACACAGCCAGCAGGATCCCCCCACCTGCCCCCCACTCCTCCGATTCCTGCCCAATAGTGACCACTCTCCGAATTTCTCCCATCTCTTCTTCCCAGTCTTCAGCCCCAGCAATCCCTGCCCTCAGCTGCCCCTCCAGCACCAGCCATCCCCCATCCATTGGCCTGGGGAGACCCCTGCCCCTCCCATGTCTCTGTCCTCCCTCTGGGCGCCGTGTCTCGCTCACCACAATCCTCTCCGCCACAGCCGCCTTGCAGCAGTGCGGCTCCAGTGTGTCCTGCCCTCTCTGCTGTGCAGCGAGCCGCGGGGTGGATGGCGGGCAGGAACACGAGCTGCTGGGCCTCCTCCTGCACCCACCAGGAGTGGGGTTAGGGGAGAGAGAGCCAGTTAGCCAGGGACCTCCCTGCCCCCACACAGCAGCTGCAGGACTCAGGCCTGAATGGGGGATAGTGGGGACCCGCCCATTGTCCAAATCACCCACCACTCCACCACAAGCAGGGTCAGGAACTGGGACCGTGCCTGTGGGGGGAGGAGACCTGGCTGGTGTGTGACAGACACCCCCACCTCTGGGGTCCCAGATCATGGAGGAGAAAGGTCCCCATTAGGGCTGGTGGATCATCAGGGACAAGAACCTCTGCAGGGGGTCAGGTGCTGGGAAGAGGCAGGACAGTCTCGGTTCCAGCACAGCTGGGGAACGTTTGTACCTTTTCTCCGTCTTGGAGCTGCTCTCGGCTGTTATTGAGAGCAGCCTCCTCTGTGGCCACGTCCACCCATTCCTCCTCCTCGTCCCCTGAGTCCCTGGCGATCCCTGCACCAGGGAGAGAAGGGGACAGGGTGACGCCTGCTGCCACTCGGGGAAAGGACAGGGGCACGCTGGGGCAATGTGTCCCCTTCCCACCTCCGGGACCCAGGGCAGATCGGGCCCCACACTCCCCCGTCTCAGTGATGCCTTCAGCCCCCAACTCCTTCAGGAGCCCATAGCAAAGAGACCCCCCCCACGCTGTCCTGGACTCCCTGGGAGGTGCCTCCCCCCAACTGGAGCACCGAGGACCAAAGTGGCAGCATCTAGTGTCAGTGGGGTTCATGTGGCTCAGGCCAGACCCCTGGGCTGGGGATCCGCCCCCATAGCACTGATCGAGGGCCTGGGCCCAGGGTGTTCACAGCCCCGCCCTCACCTCTCCCTGAGCCCAGCCTGACTCCTCACCTGGAACAAAGCTGCGGCGCCCATCGGCCTCGCTGCTGCCCGAGTCCCAGGCACTGCTGCTGTCCCATGGGGAGCGGGCCGAGCTGCTGGTGGTGGGACAGGGATCCTCCACCTCCTGCCCTGGGGAGGCTGGAAGGTCCTCACTGACCGGGCCGGGCGATGCCTCCTGCTGGGAATCAGGGCTGGGCTCCTGGGGCTGCTGCTGCCCACACAACATGTCCCAGAGTCACTCTGCCCGGCTCCCCTCCTGCGCTGGGTCCTGCCTGCCCAGCCGCAGCCTGGCCCAGCTCCATTTCAACCTGGCCTCTCTCACATCGGCGCCTGCGCTGGGAGCGGGTTTTCTCCGCCAGAAGACTGGGCACTTCCACCTCCTGGCCTGGCCGGAAGCTCCTTCCCCGCCAGTGGGGACGGAGGGGCCGCTCTGCTCCCGGGGAAGATGGCAGCTGCTTCCCTCAGGCTCTGGGGCCACCTGCAGAGCCTTCTTCCTGAACATCCTCAGGAGCCTGGCCACCCTGGAACCGAGCGGGGAGCGGGCGTGAGTCTGGGGTCAAGGCAGCCTCTCACTAACCAGCCTGTTTGGTCCCTCCCCATCCCTGCCCCAGCCAGAGCAGCTCCTCGTCCCCCCACAGGGGTGCATGTAATGCAATCTACACGCACTGGCAGGAGTTCATTGCATGATCTGCTCCCAGCGTTCCCCCTCGTCACCCCTGGGGCTGCAATGCCCGGGGAGTCTCCTCCTTTTCCATCACTGGGCTCAGTCACTTTGGACAAGCAGCTCCCTCCTGCCGTCCCAGGCCACACTCCCCCCCAGGCTAGAGAAGGAACAGAACCCAGGAGTCCGGACTTCTCCTGGGAAACCATTCCCCACGTCAAAGTCCCGAGGCAGAGCAAGGCCAGGGCCCCTGCCGTTCCCATTGATTTCCATGCTCAGCAGCTCACAGGGTCTGGCCCAGCTCAGAGACGCTCAGCCTGGGGAACGGTCTCCCACAAGGGAAGCGTTGGGAGCCCCATTGCTGGGACCTTTCCAAACACACTGGAGACGGCTCTGGAGAAGCCCCTCCCCGGTCTGAGAGCGAGGGGCTCCTGGGGGCGGTTTGCAAATCCAATCTCCTTTGGGAGAGATTCTTTCCCCCTCTTTCTGCCTCTCCCCAGACAGACAGGGGACGCCAACGGGGAACCCTAATGCCACTCACTTGCTCTGCTGACGGAGCGATGGATGGAGGATGTTCAGTGTCGTCCCTCGCCCTCCTCCTCACTCCCCAAAGCCAAGGCAGGCTGGAGAGGGTGGTGGTGACCTAAGGAGTTATCCTGCCCAGCCAGCAGGCAGGGTGATAGCACTGGGCGATCGACTGGCTGTGAAAACAAGAGTCTGTCTTATTGCCAAGGGACAGAGAAACTCGGCCAGCAGCAGGGGGTGCCGAACACTGGCCTAATGCGGGGGTGACAGCGCCTCCGGGATCCTGACATCCCGGCACTTTACACACCTTCCTGGAGCCTCCCAACCCCCCTGGTCTGTAGGGGCTGCTACCCCAACCCTACTGATGGGAAACAGGCCTGGGGTGGGGAAGCTACTGGCTCAGGGTCACACCAAGTGTCAGAGCCAGGGATGGGACCCAGCAGTCCTTATTTCCAGGCCCCTTCACTAACCACTGCTGCACACTCCCTCCCATAGCTGGCAATTACAACCAGGCCTTCATGTCCGGTCCCCCTGCTTTGAGAGGGAGTGTGCTCCGCTGGAGTGACTGGAGCAGGGAACTGGGAGTCAGGACTCCTGGGTTCCATTGCTGGTTTCCTATTGACCTGTGGGACTTTGGGTAAGTTGCTCCCCGCTCTAGGCTCTGTCCCCAGCAGTCAAATGGGGATTTCATACTTTCCCACTATTGGAAAGTGCTGGGAGACTCCCCCAGCAAAAGCTGCTCTGACAGTGCTAAGCAGCATCTGACCATTAGAGGTCAGAGCGCACTGCCCAGGAGGAGGAGTGTTTGGTTCTGGGCTGTTGGAGTACGGGCTTTCAACCATCTGTGCACACATATTGTACTAATTGCATCTAGACCACATCTCCCTAGTTTGCTTGTGAGAATGTCCTTATTAACACCAAGATGGATCACATCTACTGTTTACCCACCTCCACTAGGCCCGTAACCCTGCCAAAGAAGGAGCTAGGATTGGTTTGGAATGATTTGTTCTTGACAAGTCCATGCTCACTAGTCCTAAGAACCAAATTGTCCTGTAGGTGCTGACAAACTGATTGTTTAATAAGGAGTTCCAGTATCTTTCCAGGTATGTTAATGGATGGGAAGACGTTCTTTTTCAGGGATCTCTGACGAGAACTGGGGCACAGCACTTAGTTTGTTGAGGCCATAAAATGGAGACAGGCACCTCTTCTCTTCTCCCAGCACCCCAGATACCTAAAAGAGTGGGACTCACATCCCTCAATGGGCTTTAAAAAAGACAATGGTTACAATGTGGCCCCAACCATTTCTGGTTTCTGCAGACTAGATGTTTTAGCAAAGTTTAGAATTCCTTGGTGCTCGACACCATGAAACTCCCCTTTCTCCTTTACAAAGGGCTTTAACGCCCCTTATCTCACCCAGGCTCTCGACTGCCCAAAGTTGGAGAATTGTCCCTGTTCCCATTGCAGAGCACTCCCCACGACACACACACAGAGTCCTCCTGGTGGTGGGAGGGGAACAGAGGAAAGGACAAAAGAAGTAAGAGATGAAGAGAAAGGAGGGAGGGATGGAGGAAAAGGTAAAACAAAAAGGACAAACCCTAATGTCCCCAGTGATTCTAAGGGACAAAATCCCAGGTGGGGAATAAAATTCGGCCACCTTAAGCTAGTGTTTTCCATGCCTAGAATTCAGCTGGCGCCAGATGCATCAGACTGAACAGGTTCCAAACCTCTCGGAGGCTCTTACCTTCTAAACAGGAACGTCTGTTTTCTAGTAAAATCAGGGAAAAGAAAGGAGAAAACTCAAAAGAGGTTCCTCCTGGCGCTCATGTACGTGACCCCTAATACTCTCTCAGTCCTCAAAGAGAGCCCTCGAGAAGGAGACTTGCTGAAGGAAAGCTACAGGGGACTCTGAGGTTTCCCTGGCCCTGCGCCCCTGTCCTGCCTGGCTGATGTCAGCATCTCTCTGTGAGGTCACCACCTCCCCAGCACCTTTGACCAATAGGCTGACGTCCTGCAAAAGGCCTTTGTGATGTCACTCCCACACACACCCCTCCCCTGCAGTGCTAATGTCCTGCCGCAGGCCAGACACTTTGGAGGTTTGAGCTACTCTCTGTGGATCACCTCACTCAATGAGTGTTCATTCTAGGAAGCAAGCCGGCTAGACAGTAAAACATCAGATGCTGCTCCCAATCCTACACTCGGTTTCTCAGAAATGAGTAGACTTTATGGCCAGAAGAGACAGTTAGAGCATCTAATCTGACCCCCTGCATATCACAGGCCTCCTGTCTACCACAATAGCTACTTTTGGGGTAAACACATTCCAGAAAGGCATCTAGTCTTTATTAAATGACATCAAGAGACGGAGAATCCACCACTTTCCTTGGTAGCTTCTTCCTGTGGTCAGTCATCCTCGCTGTTGAATATTTGTGCCTTATTTGTCATAGGAATTTGTCTCTTTTCACCTTCCAGCCATTCCCAAACCTCAGCCAGCATTTGTAGCTGACAAATCTCACGAATTGTCACAGATTGCGGTGTTACTAGAGGAGGTTTTGGAATTAACTGATAAGTCACTGGGACCAGATGGCATTCACCCAAGAGTTCTGAAAGAACTCAGATGTGAAATTGCGGAACTACTAATTATGGTTTGTAACCTGTCCTTTAAATCAGCTTCTGTATCCATGACTGGAAGATAGCTAATGTAACGCCAATATTTAAAAAGGGCACTATTGGTGATCCCGGCAATTACAGACCAGTCAGTCTAATGTCAGTACCGGGCAAATTAGTTGAAACAATTGTAAAGAATAAAATTGTCAGACACATAGAAGAACATAAATTGTTGGGCAAAAGTCAACATAGTTTAGGTAAAGGGAAATCATGTCTTACTAATCTATTCGAGTTCTTTGAAGGGGTCAACAAACATGTGGACAAGGGGGATCCAGTGGACATAGTGTACTTAGATTTCCAGAAAGCCTTTGACAAGGTCCCTCACCAAAGGGTCTTATGTAAATTAAGTTGTCATGGGATAAGAGGGAAGATCCTTTCATGGATTGAGAACTGGTTAAAAGACAGGGAACTAAGGGTAGGAATAAATGGTAAATTCTCAGAATGGAGAGGGGTAACTAGTGGTGTTCCCCAAGGGTCAGTCCTAGGACCAATGCTATTCAACTTATTCATAAATGATCTGGAGAAAGGGGTAAAAAGTGAGGTGGCAAAGTTTGCAGATGATACTAAAGTGCTCAAGATAGTTAAGACCAAAGCAGACTGTGAAGAACTTCAAAAAGATCTCCCAAAACTAAGTGATTGGGCAACAAAATGGCAAATGAAATTTAATGTGGACAACGTAAAGTAATGCACATTGGGAAAAATAACCCCAACTATACATACAATATGATGGGGGCTAATTTAGCCTCAATGAATCAGGAAAAAGATCTTGGAGTCATCGTGGATAGTTCTCTGAAGACTTCCACGCAGTGTGCAGTGGCAGTCAAAAAACCAAACAGGATGTTAGGAATCATTAAAAAGGGGATAGAGAATAAGACGGAGAATATCTTATTGCCCTTATATAAATCCATGGTACACCCACATCTTGAATACTGTGTACAGATGTGGTCTCCTCATCTCAAAAAAGATATACTGGCATTAGAAAAGGTTCAGAGAAGGGTAATTAAAATGATTAGAGGTTTGGAAGGGGTCCCATATGAGGAGAGATTAAAGAGGCTAGGACTTTTCAGCTTGGAAAAGAGAAGACTATGGGGGGATATGATAGAGGTATATGAAATCATGAGTGATGTGAAGAAAGTGAATAAGGAAAAGTTATTTACTTGTTCCCATAATATAAGAACTCCACTAGTAATCTCCCTCCAGCCTGACAGTTCACCTTTCAGTACGACCCGTTGTAGTCTCCCCTTTAACCAATTCCTTATCCACCTTTCAATTTTCATATTGATCCTCATCTTTTCCAATTTAGCTAATAATTCCCCATGTGGAACTGTATCAAATGCCTTACTGAAATCGAGGTAAATTAGATCCACTGCGTTTCCTTTGTCTAAAAAATCTGTGACCTTCTCAAAGAAGGAGATCAGGTTGGTTTGGCACGCTCTACCTTTTGTAAAGCCATGTTGTATTTTGTCCCAATTACCATTGACCTCAATGTCCTTAACTACTTTCTCCTTCAAAACATTTTCTGAGACCTTGCATACTACAGATGTCAAACTAACAGGCCTGTAGTTACCCGGATCACTTTTTTCCCCTTTCTTAAAGCTAGGAACTATGTTAGCAATTCTCCAGTCATACGGAACAACCCCTGAGTTTACTGATTCATTAACATTTTTTGCTAATGGGCTTGCAATTTCATATGCCAGTTCCTTTAATATTCTTGGATGAAGATTATCTGGGACCCCTGATTTAGTCCCATTAAACTGTTCGAGTTTGGCTTCTAACTCAGATGTGGTAATATCTACCTCCATATCCTCATTCCCATTTGTCATCCTACCATTATCTCTAAGCTCCTCATTAGCCTCTTAAAGACTGAGGCAAAGTATTTGTTTAGATATTGGGCCATGCCTAGATTATCCTTAACCTCCACTCCATCCTCAGTGTTTAGCGGTCCCACTTCTTTCTTTGTTTTCTTCTTATTTATATGGCTATAGAACCTTTTACACCTTTTACTATTGGTTTGAATTCCCTTTGCAAGGTCCAACTCTACATGGCTTTCGGCCTTTCTCACTTTGTCCCTACATTTTCTGACCTCAGTAAGGTAGCTTTCCTTGCTGATCACTCCCATCTTCCACACCTTGTAGGCTTTCTGCTTTTTCTTAATCATCTCTCTGAGATGCTTGCTCATCCAACTTGGTCTACAACTCCTGCCTATGAATTTTCCCCCCTTTCTTGGGATGCAGGCTTCTGATAGTTTCTGCAACTTTGACTTGAAGTAATTCCAGGCCTTCTCCACCTTTAGATCCACAAGTTCTTCAGTCCAATCCACTTCCCTATCTAATTTCCTTAATTTTTTAAAGTTAGCCCTTTTGAAATCAAAAACCCTAGTCACAGATCTATTTTTGTTTACCCTTCCATTTAGTTTAAACTGAATTAGCTCATGATCGCTCAAACCAAGGCTGTCCCCTACAACCATTTCTTCTAAGAGATCCTCACTACCCACACCAAATCTAAAATGGCATCCCCTCTTGTTGGTTCTTCAACTACTTGGTGAAGGAATCCATCAGCTATCACATCTAGGAAAATCTGAGCCCTATTATATTACTAGCACTTGTCCTCCAGTCTATATCTGGGAAGTTAAAGTCTCCCATGATCACACAATTCCCATTAGTATTTACTTCATTAGAAACATTAAAGAGGTCTCTATCCCTATCCAAATCAGACTCCTGTTCTAACAGACAGCAAACCCCCCAAAGACAGGGATAGAGCCCAGAAATCGAGATGGTGGGGAAATTTCATTGAAACCGTTTCTGTCCGAAAATCCCATTCAAACTAAACCAGTTTGTTTCTTGAAATCATATCAAGTGGCATGAAAATTCTTTGCAAAAATATTTTGTTGCAAAACAAAAGCATCTTCTGTGTCACAAAAAGAACAGGAGTACGTGTTTGTCTCGTCGCACACAAAGAGGAGACACTTAGATCTCAAAAATTAGATAAGATGTTTCAGTCTGAGCTAAGTAGTTGCTGCTCTTAACAATTGCAACATAATAAAATACAAATAAAATAGACTATTTCAGCCATTCTATTATGTCCTAATCTGATCTGAGTAAACGTGATAGGACACCTCATCTTATGCACTGCTCCTAGTGACACTCTCCAATAGATCCCCATCCTCCACCTGTCGGGAGGTAGGTAGGAGCGGATTGTTATCCCTACTTGAAAGAGGGAGAAGCTAAGGCTGAGAAAGGAGAATTGACTTGTCTTAGGTCACACAGCCAGTCCGTGGCAGAGTTGGGAATAGGACCCAAGAGCCCTGATTTTCAAACTAACCATCGGATCTTGAATTTCAGACATTGAATGACCTGAATAAAGTGTTCTCAAGTGAGTTCCAGACCAGCAAGAGTTCATAGTAATTATTCAGCAAGTATTTTAGGAGAACTGGAATGGTAGAGAAAATAATGAACTGCAGAGAAGCAGCAAAATTTGTCGAACATATGACTGGTTATGACTATTTACTTGGTCTTAAAAGAAAACAACAGGGACCTGAGTCTCCTCCCTGTCAATAACCCCCTGCTCAGCCACTCAGGGTAGCGACCGAGGGGTGGGAGGATGAGGGTTCTCACCAGAGAGCCCAAAGGATGGCCCAGGTCACCGCTGGGGATCACTGTCTGAGCACTATTTCAACGCCACATTTTTCGGTGGACCTCCCACAATGGGAGTTGTAGAGCACCCCCCACGACACACACACCCCCCCCTCCTGGTGGTGGGAGGGGAACGGGGAAAGGACAAAAGAAGTAAGAGATGAAGAGAAAGGAGGGAGGGATGGAGGAAAAGGTAAAAGAAAAAGGACAAACCCTAATGTCCCCAGTGATTCTAAGGGACAAAATCCCAGGTGGGGAATAAAATTCGGCCACCTTAAGCTAGTGTTTTCCATGCCTAGAATTCAGCTGGCGCCAGATGCATCAGACTGAACAGGTTCCAAACCTCTCGGAGGCTCTTACCTTCTAAACAGGGACGTCAGTTTTCTAGTGAAATCAGGAAAAAGAAAGGAGAAAACTCAAAAGAGGTTCCTCCTGGTGCTCACGTACGTGAACCCAAATACTCTCTCAGCCCTCAAAGAGAGCCCTCGAGAAGGAGACTTGCTGAAGCAAAGCCACAGGGGTCTCTGAGGTTTCCCTGGCCCTGCGCCCCTGTCCTGCCTGGCTGATGTCAGCATCCCTCTGTGAGGTCACCACCTCCCCTGCACCTTTGGCCAATAGGCTGACGTCCTGCAAAAGGCCTTTGTGATGTCACTGCCATACCCACCCCTCCCCTGCAGTGTTAATGTCCTGCCGCAGGCCAGACCCTTTGGAGGTTTGAGCTACTCCCTGTGGATCACCTCACTCAATGAGTGTTCATTCTAGGAAGCAAGCCGGCTAGACAGTAAAACAGTAGAGGCTGCTCCCAATGCTACACTCGGTTTCTCAGAAATGAGTAGACTTTATGGCCGGAAGAGACAGTTAGAGCGTCTAATCTGACCCCTTGCATATCACAGGCCTCGTGTCTACCACAATAGCTACTTTTGGGGCAAACACATTCCGGAAAGGCATCTAGTCTTTATTAATGACATCAAGAGATGGAGAATCCACCACTTTCCTTGGTAGCTTCTTCCTGTGTTCAATCATCCTCGCTGTTGAATATTTGTGCCTTATTTGTCATAGGAATTTGTCTCTTTTCACCTTCCAGCCATTGGGTCTTGTTCTGCCTTTCTCTGCTAGACTAGAGAGCCCTTTAATACCCAGTATTTTCTCTCCATTAAGGCACTTCAACACTTCAATGAAGTCCCCTTCAATCTTCTTTTGATAAGCTAAACAGGTTAAGCTCTTTCAATAGCTCACTAGAAGGCATTTTTCTCCAGCCCTCAGAACATTTCATGGCTCTTTGCTGCCCCAGCTCCAATTTCTAGGACCATCTTTTTCAAAGAAGGACACCAAGACTGGAGGCAGTATTCCAATAGCAGTCTCACTGCTGCTGTGTCACCTCCCTATCCTACTCACGGCTCTGCTCCTACGTCTAATGATGGCTTTAGCCCTGTTCACCACAGCATCACACTGGGAGCTCATGTTGAGTGGCTTCTCCACTCTGGCCCCTAAATTCTTTTCAGAGTCACTGCTTTCCTGGATCCACGTCCCCATTCTGGAGGTGTGGCCGGCGTGCCTTGTTGCCACGTATAGGCCCTTGCATTGGGCTCTGCTCAAACTTGTTTTCTTTGAATGGGTCCAGCTGGCCGAATGAGCCAGATCGCTCTGTATCACTGCCCTCTCCCCATCAGGAATTACCACTCTGCCTGTATTTTGTCACCCCCCAATCTTATCCGCAGTGATTGTATGTTTTCTCCCAATTCATTGATAACAATTATTTTAAAAAATTAGTCCTTGAGAGCTTCTTCAGACCCTTAGTACCCAGGACCTGCTCCCCACATCACAGTGAGAAATGCTGTCCAGCCCTGCTGGTACATAGGGGATAAGCACAGAACAAACGTACCTTTAGGAGCTGTGTTGTCCATAGGCTCTGAACAACATGTGGGGGTCAGCAGATTATAAACGCACGACAGACCTGTAGTGTAGACAGGTCCCAACTGTGTCTCGGTTTCCCACCCTGTAAAATGGGGAGAACAAACAAAACCTTGATTAGCTCCATTTGATAGCTGGGGAAACCGAGGCACCCAGCGGTGCAGAGACTCGCTCATGGTCCCAAAGCCAGGAATAGAAAACAGCAGATCTGATAGCCAGGCCTGGGACCTAACCCTGGTTTTCCTGGCCTTGCTGCTCTAAGTTTAGTCACAGCCTCCATGTCTTTTCCCCCGTGTCCCTTAACCCCACGTCACTGCAGAAGAGAGATTTTCTGGTAGCCAGCTGGCTCTCCTGCATGTGGATGTCGTTCCAAAAGACGTGCTCTGGCTCAGTCCCATGCTATGGTTGACTGAAGGAACCACTTGGTCACATTCTAGCCCTGAGTTATACAGGAGGGGCGACTAGATGCACATAATGGTCCTTTCTGACCTGAACCTCTATCAATCGCTACATTTTCTGCTGCTAGGAAGAGAACTCTGGACCTATTTTCTCTCATTCACTTTCAGTCGGAATAATTTCAATCCAGGCCAAAGGATTTCCTCTTCCATTGTGTCTTCAGCACCTTTGCGAGCAACCAGTTACTGTTACCCACAGGTTACCAGTTTCAACCTGTCCCAGGGTGAGATGGCCAGGAAAGGGGTTGGAGCTCAACTGCACCTGGCCCAGGTGATGCAGGTCCCTAGGGTGAAGGGAATAAGTGTGGGGGTCACGTGACAAGACGCAGCCTGTGACTAGGACCCAGGCCTGCTGAGAGATAGAAGGGCAGCCTGTACTCAGCCAGGAGAGAGACCCCAAGGGAAGCAGGCATGGGAGGGGCTTGGAGCGTCCTTTAAAGGTGAGGGTCAAGCTGGGAAGGGGCCAGGCTGAGCACTAAGGACAAGGCCCTAGGAGGGAAAGATAGGGCAGTTTAGGAGATGGGGCACATAGTTCAGTTGGTTTCGGTTCCCAGGACCAGACACCCAGAGGTGAAGGTGATTGTCGGGGCTTCTGTCCTTCTTCCCCAGTGTAGATTTGATGGTGGAGAAGACTGATGCCGTAAGGGGGAAGTGAGTTACCCCAAAGTCACCCAGTGAGTTTATATCACCAATGCATACTCGGAAGGATCCAATAGAAACATGGATTTTCCAGTCTCTTCTTTCTAGGAGTCCCCAGGGCTAAGGTAAACCCCCTGCGGCCCCTCCCCATTCTGCTCACCTCCAAGATGTGCTGGAGTTTGTCTGTGCTGGGGGGTGCTGTCAGCAGGATCGAGAGCTCGTCATCCATGTTCTCTGGGCAGGCCTTGCTCAGAGCCTGCCAGCGGAGGGAGACCAGGGGTCAGGAGCCTGCATTAGCACCGGTGTGCCATTGACCAGGAGCTGGCTGAGGTAAGCGCCGCCTGGCCGGAGCTCGCACCCAGAAACCCTGCCCCAGGTCGGAACCCCCTCCCATACCCAAATTCCCTCCCAGACCTCACACCCGGCACCCCAACCCCCTGCCCCAGGTCGGAACCCCCTCCTGTACCCTAATCCCTCCCAGACCCCACACCCCCACCCCAGCCCTGAGCCCCCTCCCGCACCCAAACTCCCTCCCAGAGTCCGCACCCCAACCCTCTGTCCCAGCCCGGATCCCCCTCTGGCACCCCAACCCCCTAATCTCCAGCCCAATCCCAGAGCTCGCATCCCCACCGGAGCCCTCACCCCTCCCTGCACTCCAACCCCCAGCTCCAGCCCAGTGAAAGTGAGTGAGGGTGTGAGAGCGAACGACTGAGAGAGGTGGGCTGGGCTGGAGTGAGTGGGGGTGGGGCCTTGGGGAAGGGCATGAAAGGGGTTGGGTCAAGGGCGTTTGGTTTTGTGCAAGTAGAAAGTTGACAACCCTACTTAAGGACCTTTGAAAAGCAGCCTCCTTAGCACCGCTCCTGATAGCAGGGGCCAAGGCGCCCCCGGACATGAGAACTACAATAGGCCAGAGCAAAACGCTGCGTTAGAAATCGGAGCTCTGGCTGCCAAGCGAACGATAGCTGACAGACAGGAGATGCAGGAATTAAGGTTGTGCCTTCAGCCAGCAACTGGTGTTCATCCGTTTGCACCACACACACACCTGTAGGCAGGGCCACTATTTCCTTGTCTGTCTGCCTGTTTAGCGTCTCTCGGGCCTTACTGTGCCCATCACCGTGGTGTCTGAGTGGCAAACCAAGGGTTTGACGTGTGCATATGAAACTGCCTGACTGGAAGGACGTGCTTTGGTTTGGATCAGTGACTGCTGGGGCGATTGGTGGCAGAAGGCTCTGAGGGCCTGGCTCATTCCGACCTGGCTCATTCCAATGGCTTCTACAGCTCAGAGCAGCCCAGTCTCCTGCCTGGGTCCGACGCAAACCAGGAAGTACAGGACCACGGTTAATAAGAACAGCTCAAAAGATCATTTTCGCTGACCCAGCCCTGCACAGATTTCCAGCTTAGGTTTGCATTTTCAGCAAAAGTTCTTCTTGATTATTTTCTCCCAACCCCCTTCTGCCTCCATAATAGCCAGCCACCCCGTCAGTCGCATCCTGGGGCGCTCCAGGGACAGCGTGTGTGCGTGTATGTGTACGTCTGTATATATGTGTATGTGTACATGTGCGTATGTATGTGTGTACGTGTATGTGCACATGAGTGTGTGCACATGTGAGTGTGCGTGTGTATGTGTGTACATGTACCCCAGTCAGATGTATACATCTGGATTTCCTTTGAAAGAATTTTCAAATTGAGCTGATCAAGTGCAATGGCAAAGCACCCAATTCCTCTGCCCCCCAACTGCCTTCGCTGCTTTAACGTACAACCTGCTCTGCTGGCACCTCTGACTCCTGAAAGCCCTAACGCTCCAGGGGAGCAGGCCGTACCCTGCCCTGCCCTGGCTGCCCCGGGTGTTACCTCGGAGGGAATCGTTCCAGATTCCAATGAGTGGCAGGTCCAGGGAAGAGCCTTATCTGGGGGGAGGCTGTACCAGACCCGCCCGACCCAGGCAGGCTCCCAGGTACTCTCTGCTCGGGGCTGATAAGGCTCCTTAGCAGTTTCTCTCCAAACAAATTCCAGTTCAAGACACCTGAGAGCTCCACAGCAGGGCAGCATCCCCAGAGCGCAGCAGGGCGGGGGGTAGGGGGAGCAGTCGGTAGCAGCACCTGCCCCTCGTACGGCAGGAGCGAGAAGTGCCAGCCTCTCTGCACAGAGCAGCAGCGTTCAGCATGGGCCAGACGTGCTGCAGTGATGGGTAAGAGCTGGCTCGGAGAGCCAGAGGGTCTGTGGGGCAGCTCTGGGCCCTTCTGCTCCGCACTAGGGCCGGGTGGGCGTGTTCAGCTGGGATTGGAACCCACCAGCACTTGTGGGTGTGAATGTGGGGCTGGAACTCAATGTGGGGCGCTACTGGGGGGAAGGGCAGAGAGACACCTGGGCTGAGACCCCAGCTCCAGGGAGACAGTCACTCCTGCCCAGCTGGGTTAAATTGCCCAGCTGTGTGACAGCCCCCCTATCCCCGAGGGGTTCCCCCCCCGGTATGTCACAGCAGGGTAATGTGCGTACTGAACGGCAGGGCTGGGAGAGGCCTTTGGGGATGGAGGAAGCAGCACTAAGGTACATGCCAACCTCCCTACAGAGGAGGGGCCGTGCCCCACAGGTGTGGGGCAGGGAGCTGGGACACTGCGCGGTGGGTCATTGCTGGCCCAGGCCCTTCCTAGCTGGAGGCCGAGGCATTTCCTTCAGGTCACCTTCCACTGCAGCTTGGCCACGGGCCCCCATAGCCACTAGCCCAGTCAGGGATCCCAAGTGGGGATTGTCACGGCTGGCTCCTCCCTGCCGCCAGCAGCTCTTCACTGCCAGGGAATTCCTGAAATCCTGTGCGCCCCTCCCCCACCCACCTCCTGGGGCTGTGAGTGCCCTCCCCACCCGCGGACAGCCCCTCCCCCGAGGTCTGAGTGCCCCTGGCCAGTCCCTCCCCTCAGGCCCCCCCCCCACTTCCTGGGGCTCTGAGTGCCCTCAGTCAGTCCCCCTCCCACACCCCGGGGCTGAGTGACCTTGGCCAACCCCCGTCCCTTCAGGAGGAACTCCCAGTACCCACCCCAGCCCCCATACCTCAGGGTTCCCCTCCCTGCGGCGCTGTGGCCATACCCCCACCAGGGCCGGCTTTAGGCCAATTCAACCAATTCCCCTGAATCAGGCCCCGGGCCCAAGCCCCGGTACGGTGTACCGGCAAGAGCCGGTGCGCTGTACCAGTGTAAGCGGGGGAATGGTCCCGCTATTGTGGGGAACTTTCCTGGTTTCTGCACTACCCCGGTGAAGTGGGCTAGCGAAAGGATCCGAGTCCTCGCTCCCACTTCCTTTACCCAGAGGCCTCCCTGCCCTTGAGGGCTCCCCTTCCACTCTCCTGTCTGGCAGAGTCCTCATAAACCCCGACAAGGCTGGGCCCAGGATTCCTGGGGGGCTCGACCCCCAACCCTGCGGGGGTCAGCCAGGACAGGGGCTAGGGTGTCCCCACTCCGGGGTACTCTCTCTGCACTGGGCACCTCCCTGACCCACTGATCATTTCATACAATTTAAAGCAAATACAAGTTGTTTAATTAACAATTAATTTTAAAAAAGAATAAGGAAAAATGGGAAAGGTTAAAGGAAAACACATCACCCCGCTCTGTGGCAGGGAACATTACAAACAGTGTCTCTGGAACGTCAGGGCAGTTCAGTCTGTTCCTTGTAGGTCCCAGGCCTGCTTCTCAGGCCCTGTCTGTGCTGCAGGGACGCTGTGGGTTGGACACTTGCTCCGGTGGTGGCCACACGCTCTCAGGCTCTAGGTGGCAGGACCCTTTTTCCAGCGTCGCCCCCGCCCGGTCGGGGTTATGATCCCCCTGCAAGTCTGACTTGCAAGGCCTCTTGGCTGAGGCGTCTCCCTGTGCTGGGCCCACTGCCCAGGGTCCCCCTCACTCTCCCCAGCTGCTCACCACACTCGGACTGCAAACGGCTCCGGACTGCCCCAGACCCAGCTCCGGACTGCTCCAGCCTCGGCTCCAGCTCCACTCGGCCTCAGCACGGCTGCTGCTGCTGCTCTGCCTTCAGCTCCCTGGGCTGCTTCTCTGGCCTCTCTGGCTCTGGTTGCTGCAGCTCTGCCCCCAGCACAGCACTGCTCTGCAGGCTGCTTCTGTGACTCTGCTCCCAGCTCTGACCTGCTCCCTGGCTGCTTGTCTGGCCCCTCTGGCTCTGGTTGCTGCAGCTCTGCTCCCAGGGCAGCTCTGCTCTCTCTGGCTGTGCTCTGGCTTTGGGGCTGCCGCTCTGCTTCCAGCAGCTTAGCTCAGGCCCCTGCTCTCTCCTTAGCTCGGCCCCACCCTGTCTGACTCAGGCCATTCCAGTTCACAGGGAGGACGGGACCCCCTCTGGCCTCCTGACTCCCTGATTAGCCTGCCCGCCCTGTCAATCAGGCTGATCTGGAGCATTGGCCTCTCCCCATTGTACCTGGGGACTGTCAGTCTCAGGCTCCTGATTTGCCATCGACCCTTCCCCTTTTAGTGCTGGGAGCTAGCCAACCAAAACACCCCCACTGAGTGTTAGTAAGGGGGCAACAGTCCCCTTACACCAGGGTGGCTCGGCTTCCCCAGGGGGCAATTTAAAGGACCTAGGGCTCCCAGCAGGGGCCGGAGCCCCAGGCCCTTTAAGTTGCCACCAGACCCCCACTGCTGGAGCCCTGGGGTAGGACTGCGGGGCTCTGGGGGCTATTTAAAAAGTCCGGGGCTCCCGCTGCCTCTACCAACCCGGCCCTTTAAATAGCCACTGGAGCCCCGCTGCTTCCCCAGAGTTCCTGCGGCTATTTAAAGGGCCGGGGCGGTAGAAGCAGGGGAGCCCTGGGCCCTGACCCCCCAGGGCGTGGCGGCGACCCAGACATGTGAAATGGAGCTCATTAATAACCGATCAACAGCATATATGATGCAATGTACAGAATATATAATTTTATTATTTATATAGTTATGGAAAGTAAATAATACATGGAAGAAATGAAAGGCTTTTTTTTTACATTATTTTTTTTGTTAGTCATCCCTGCCGGGGCCCCACCAAAAAGGTTCGAATTGGGCCCCGCCCTTTCTAAAGCCGGCCCTGCTGGAGAGAACAGGAGGATTCAGTCAGCAGGGGCTGCCGATCCGTCCCATTCACCAGGGCTGCCATCCTGCTGCTTCAGCATTAGTGGCTGGGGTGACTTGGGGAAAGGTCTCAACCTCCCCACATCCCACTTCACTGCTACCAGAATCCCTCCTGCCCCCCCCGCTACAGTCCCCTCCCTACCCAACCTGGGTGGGGCTGGAAGAGAGGGGTCTGAGAACTTGAGCTGTGGATTGGAGGTGGAACAGCTGTCAGGGGCACTGACGGGGAGGTGGCAGGAGCTCCCCGTACAAGGAGAGGGGTTGCCACTGGAGGTCACTAGGAAGGACAACAAGACTCCATCCTGGGGGTCAGGAGGGGGAATCCATCCCTCAGAGGTGGGCAGGGGCTGGGTGGAAATGCTGCTGGTTCCAGGGGCCGTTAATTCCCCCTGATTCCTCGGAGGCGTCTGAGTCTCAGACAGGTTCTCGTTCCCTTGCAGCAGGAGGACGTCACGGCCAATGTGATGCGCCAGCTCCGTATCATGCGGCACTTGCGCCAGGTGCCCGAGGCGCTGCAGGGCCTGTGCCTCTGAGGCCACCAGCAACTCCCGCTCCCTGTGGCAGGTACTGCTCTGGCTCTCTGTAAATGGGGAGCTAGTGGAAGGGGAAATGGAGCCCCCTGGCACTCACAGAAAGCTGATTACAGAATGAGCCCGAACTGAGAGGCACCATATCCGCCCCCCTAAAGAGCCAGACTTCAGTGGTACACCCCAGCTGGGGTAGCAACAGGATTGAGAACGAGGTAGGAAGTTCAGAGCAGCAAGGAAAGCCTGGAGGGGAACTTGAGAAGAGAGGTTGGAAAAGTGCAGCAAAGAGAAAGGTGCAGACCTAGCTGTTGGGTCCAGGGCCCTGAGCTGCTATCAATGTCAGGGTGGGACTGGGTTCCCCTACCGGCCCCAGAGGAGGCGGTGTACACGCACCTGGAGAGGGTTCCCAAGCCCAGCAAGGGGGCTACAGGCTGAGCAAGTGCCCCAGCGATGGCAGAAGGACTTCTGTCTGTGGAAAGACCTCTTTGGACTTTGTGTGAGGCAAGCTGGGCCCCAGAAGGGTGGACTAAAGGTGGTGACCTGGCCGGAGTTACCAGGCAGAGAAACTGCCGTGGTGCTGGAGCGACCATGGATGGGGGACGCTAGCCCAGCGAGAGGGCTGTGATGCCATGCCTGGCTGCCGGGGGGCACCTAACGATGAATAGATTCATTTATGATTAGCATAGTTGGCAGGATTGAGTTCCCCCTGTGATCCGTGAGGGAAGTCTTGGTTGCTGAAGGAATCATAGAATATCAGAGTTGGAAGGGACCTCAGGAGGTATCTAGTCCAACGCCCTGCTCAAAGCAGAACCAATCCCCAGACAGTTTTTTGCCCTGATCCCTAAATGGCCCCCTCAAGGATTGAGCTCACAACCCCGGGTTTAGCAGGCCAATGCTCAAACCACTGAGCTATCCCTCCCCCAAGCAGGTGTATCAAGGGACCAAGCTGGTCGCTGGATTTCCCACTTCAGTTCCAGGGACTGGCTAAGCAGCCAAAGCAGATCTAGGGGTTTCTCCAGCAGCTCCTAGAAAACCAACAGATGCAGAAGGAAGTGCAGGTGGAGCTACAGATGCAGCAGCAGCAATACCTGTGAGAGATCCTGCAAAGGGAAATCAACCCAGAGTCTGCTATGCCCATGGACAAAAAGAGCAGAGAAGGAGAGCATGCCTGGGCTTTGCTGAGAAGGTTAGCCCAGGGAGAAGGGCATGAGAAAGTGTACAAACATGGCCTAATGGCAAGATGGGAGCAAGAGTTCTTTGTTTTGGGGGCAGAGAAGCAGGCCATATCAAAAGACACGGCCTGCTTAGGAAATTGCTGAGTGGCTGAACGAGGGGCCAGGGCCCTAAGAAGTTAGAAAGAAAGGAGAAGGTGTCCTCTGACACAAACCCCCATGAGGCAGGCAAGGTGGAGGTGGCTGGGGTGGCCATGGACCTTGCAGACCCTCCACCAACACACCCTGTCGGGTGCTGCAGGGAGATGAAGGACGAAATGATTGGCCCAGAGATGAAGCAGACTGGAGGAGGGACAAACACAAGGGTGGAGCAGTCCATGGTGGGTTCTCAGACCCTGACCGAAAAGGTTTTGGCCTATGCAGCGGCAGTAGCAAAAAGGCAACAGAAGACGCTAAAGGCTTCAGAACAGGCTCTGCAAGCAGCTGTTCATGAGACTGAGTGGCTGCAGGAAGAGCGTCGGGATACTGCAGAAGAGAAGGTTTGCCCCGAGCGAGCTGGCAGTGGAACTGCAGACACTGCGCACAGGCTGTACAAGTGCGCAGCCGGTGACAGCGATGAGATGAGGAGGGATGAAGCTTGGAGAAGAATAGAACTTGCCCCCGGGTGGGCCAGGTTCTAAGGAGGAGGGTATATAACGGGGGGCTTGGCCTGTGGGCTATAAAGCCTGGAGCTAGGCCAAATGGATTACAGAGTGAGCTCCAGCTGAGGGGAAACCGGGGGAAACTGCAACAAAGGTACAGGAGCAGGCCTAGCTGTTGGGTACAGGGCCTTGGGGCAGAACCTAGAATCCAGGGTAGGACTGGTTCTCCCATGGTCTCTAAGGAAGGGGATGTACAGGGCCATAGGAAGGGCTACCAAGGCCAGCAAGGGCAGGCCGAGCCAAAGTCAGGCTGAGGAAAAGCCCCCAAGGGACAGAGGATCTTGTTTCAGTTAAAGACATTTTTTGACTTTTCGTTTGGGATGAGCGAGACCCAGGAAGGAGTGGGACTAAAAGATGGTCGCCTGGCCGAAGGGCTGAGTTCCCAGCCAGAAACCTGCTGGCGGGCGTGCTAGCCCAAGAAATCTGTGACCCCAGGCCTTGAAGGAAGGGGCACCTATCAGTGAGTGAACTCTGTTACAAGCCTGCTTCCATTGTGGAAACAGCCTGGTATTGGAGGGTGGTGGGGATAGCCTGTGGGCGAGGATGGCTGGAGGGGTTATACAGGAGGGGCAGCAGCGTCCAGTGAGGAGATCAGGGAATGGGTTGTTTGCAGTCCTGCCACTGAGCGGTAACATGATCCTGGCCAGGTCACTCTCCCACCTGGTGCCTCACTTTCTCTATCTTTGAAATGGGGATCATCCCGACCCACATTAAGAAAGGGTTTGATCCTCTGCTCTTGCTTGCCAAATCCCTGCCCTCCTTGCCCCACACAGGCCTCTGCCCTGTTGCTCAAACTCCCATGCACATGTTAGTGCCTGTGTCACCCCCGCAACTGCAAGGTCTCATGTACAGTCTCCTGCCAGCAAACTGAAGCTGCCACTAGATCCAGAATAGGAATCGCAGTTCCTGTGCGCTGCTCTGAATGGAGTCTAGACCTGGCCATGGGGAAGGCCAACGCTCACATCCAGGTAGATCATCAACCTACTCCTCTGTCCCAGGAGCAGGAAGGCCTCTGGTTCGTGTTCCCTTCGGTAGCTGGAGCTGCTGAGTTGGGAGTGTGGTGGGCAGAGATGGGAACAGGCCATAGGATGAATCAAGTGTCAGGGGGAGACTCCCTGTGTGTGGGAGATGATGTTGCCCCTCTGTGGGGAATCCCTTCCTTGCAGATGCTGGGCTTTGGGTGCTGGACTCTGCCAGGAAGCCCAGCTCCCATCCCTAGCAGCTTGGCTGTTCCCTACACTGCTGTGCACCAGACTCTCTGCAGAGAGCTGCTCTGGGCAAGGACTACAGAGCCTGCTGTCATCCTGGCAGGTGTCACCCCAGGTTCCATAATCCTGACCCCTGGTCTCCCTCTGCTGGCAGGCTCTGAGCAAGGATTGATAGAGGTTCAGGTCAGAAAGGACCATTATGTGCATCTAGTCGCCCCTCCTGTACAACTCAGGGCCTAGAATGTGACCAAGTGGTTCCTTCAGCCAACCATAGCATGGGACTGAGCCAGAGCACGTCTTTTGGAACGACATCCACATGCAGGAGAGCCAGCTGGCTACCAGAAAATCTCTCTTCTGCAGTGACGTGGGGTTAAGGGACATGGCGGAAAAGACATGGCGGCTGTGACTAAACTTAGAGCAGGGTGGGGAACCGAGACACAGTTGGGACCTGTCTACACTACAGGTTGTCGTGCATTTGTAATCTGCTGACCCCCACATGTTGTTCAGAGCCTATGGACAACACAGCTCCTAAAGTGTGTTTGTTCTCTGCTTATCCCGTATGTACCAGCAGGGCTGGACAGCATTTCTCACTGTGCTGTGGGGAGCAGGTCCTGGGTACTAAGGGTCTGAAGAAGCTCTCAAGGACTAATTTTTTAAAATAATTGTTATCAATGATTTGGGAGAAAACATACAATCACTGCGGATAAGATTGGGGGGTGACAAAATACAGGCAGAGTGGTAATTCCTGATGGGGAGAGGGCAGTGATACAGAGCGATCTGGCTCATTTGGCCAGCTGGACCCATTCAAAGAAAACAAGTTTGAGCAGAGCCCAATGCAAGGTCCTATACGTAGCCACAAGGCACGCCGGCCACACCTCCAGAATGGGGACGTGTATCCAGGAAAGCAGTGACTCTGAAAAGGATTTAGGGGCCAGAGTGGAGAAGCCACTCAACATGAGCTCCCAGTGTGATGCTGTGGTGAACAGGGCTAAAGCCATCATTAGACGTAGGAGCAGAGCCGTGAGTAGCATAGGGAGGTGACAGCAGCAGCAGTGAGACTCCTATTGGAATACTGCCTCCAGTGTTGGTGTCCTCCTTTGAAAAAGATGGTCCTAGAAATTGGAGCTGGGGCAGCAAAGAGCCATGAAATGTTCTGAGGGCTGGAGAAAAATGCCTTCTAGTGAGCTATTGAAAGAGCTCAACCTGTTTAGCTTATCAAAAGAAGATTGAAAGGTGACTTCACTGAAGTGTTGAAATGCCTTAATGGAGGGAAAATATTGGGTATTAAAGGGCTCTTTAATCGAGCAGAGAAAGGCAGAACAAGACCCAATGGCTGGAAGGTGAAAAGAGACAAATTCCTATGACAAATAAGGCACAAATATTCAACAGCGAGGATGATTGACCACAGGAAGAAGCTACCACGGAAAGTAGTGGATTCTCCATCTCTTGATGTCGTTTAATAAAGACTAGATGCCTTTCCGGAATGTGTTTGCCCCAAAAGTAGCTATTGTGGTAGACAGGAGGCCTGTGATATGCGGGGGGTCAGATTAGATGCTCTAACGGTCTCTGCTGCCCATAAAGTCTACTCATTTCTGAGAAACCGAGTGTAGCATTGGGAGCAGCCTCTGCTTATTAAACAATCAGTTTGTCAGCACCTGCAGGACAATTTGGTTCTTAGGACTAGTGAGCATGGACTTGTCAAGAACAAATCATTCCAGACCAATCCTAGCTCCTTCTTTGGCAGGGTTAGGGGCCTAGTGGAGGTGGGTAAACAGTAGATGTGATCTATCTTGGTGTCAATAAGTCTTTTGACACAGTCCCATAGGACATTCTCACAAGCAAACAGATGCTGCTTAGCACTGTCAGAGCAGCTTTTGCTGCGGGATTCTCCCAGCACTTTCCAATAGTGGGAAAGTATGAAATCCCCATTTGACTGCTGGGGACAGAGCCTAGAGGGGGCAGCAACTTACCCCAAGTCCCACAGGTCAATAGGAAACCAGCAATGGAACCCAGGAGTCCTGACTCCCAGTTCCCTCCTCCAATCACTCCAGCGGAGCACACTCCCTCTCAAAGCAGGGGGACCGGACATGAGGGCCTGGTTGTAATTGCCAGCTGTGGGAGGGAGTGTGCAGCAGTGGTTAGTGAAGGGGCCTGGAAATAAGGACTGCTGGGTCTATTGGAGAGTGTCACTAGGAGCAGTGCATAAGATGAGGTGTCCTATCATGTTTACTCAGATCAGATTAGGACATAATAGAATGGCTGAAATAGTTTATTTTATTTGTATTGTATTATTTTGCAATTGTTAAGAGCAGCAACTACTCAGCTCAGACTGAAGCATCTTATCTAATTTTTGAGATCTAAGTGTCTCCTCTTTGAGTGCCACGAGACAAGTTAACACATTGTGACAAAGATTTTCATTGCCACTTGTTATGATTTCAAGAAACAAACTGGTTTAGTTTGAATAGGATTTTCGGTCAGAAACGGTTTCAATGAAATTTCCCCACCATCTCGATTCCTGGGCTCTATCTCTGCCTTTCGGAGGGTGGTGGGGTGGTTTGCTGTCTGTTAGAACAAGAGTCTGATTTGGATAGGGATAGAGACCTCTTCAATGTTTTTAATGAAGTAAATACTAATGGGAATTGTGTGATCATGGGAGACTTTAACTTCCCAGATATAGACTGGAGGACAAGTGCTAGTAATATAATAGGGCTCAGATTTTCCTAGATGTGATAGCTGATGGATTCCTTCACCAAGTAGTTGCTGAACCAACAAGAGGGGATGCCATTTTAGATTTGGTTTTGGTGAGTAGTGAGGATCTCTTAGAAGAAATGGTTGTAGGGGACAGCCTTGGTTTGAGCGATCATGAGCTAATTCAGTTTAAACTAAATGGAAGGGTAAACAAAAATAGATCTGTGACTAGGGTTTTTTTTTTCAAAAGGGCTAACTTTAAAAAATTAAGGAAATTAGATAGGGAAGTGGATTGGACTGAAGAACTTGTGGAACAGATGGATCAGACTGAACAGGTTCCAAACCTCTCGGAGGCTCTGACCTTCTAAACCTGGACGTCTGTTTTCTAGTAAAATCAGGAAAAGGAAAGGAGAAAACTCAAAAGAGGTTCCTCCTGG
Organism: Chrysemys picta bellii; assembly: GCF_011386835.1. Taxonomy (NCBI): domain Eukaryota; kingdom Metazoa; phylum Chordata; order Testudines; family Emydidae; genus Chrysemys; species Chrysemys picta. Next base: position 28,460 of record NW_027052879.1, read on the forward strand.
CGCTCACGTACATGACCCCTAATACTCTCTCAGCCCTCAAAGAGAGACCTCGAGAAGGAGACTTGCTGAAGGAAAGCTACAGGGGACTCAGAGGTTTCCCTGGCCCTGCGCCCCTGTCCTGCCTGGCTGATGTCAGCATCTCTCTGTGAGGTCACCACCTCCCAAGCACCTTTGACCAATAGGCTGAGGCCTGCAAAAGGCCTTTGTGATGTCACTGTCACACCCATCCCTCGCCTGCAGTGCTAATGTTCTGCCGCAGGCCAGACCCTTTGGAGGTTTGAGCTACTCTCTGTGGATCACCCCGCTCAATGAGTGTTCATTCTAGGAAGCAAGCCGGCTAGACAGTAAAACAGCAGAGGCTGCTCCCAATGCTACACTCGGTTTCTCAGAAATGAGTAGACTTTATGGGCAGAAGAGACTGTTAGAGCATCTAATCTGACCCCCTGCATATCACAGGCCTTTCTGCACCATGTGGGGCAGGCAGAGCTCTGCCTGGGCGCAGGGGGAATGGAATGGGGGTAGATCAAGGAAAGGGGGGAGGGGAATGGGTGTGAGGGAAAGAGTTCCTGTCCCAGATGAAGGAATTTGGGGGCAGAGGAAAGGACCCTGCTCCACAGAGAGGGGAGAGGGTTTCTGTGAGTGCCAGGGGGCTCCATTTCCCCTTCCACTAGCTCCCCATTTACAGAGAGCCAGAGCAGTACCTGCAGCAGGGAGCGGGAGTTGCTGGTGGCCTCAGAGGCACAGGCCCTGCAGCGCCTCGGGCACCTGGCGCAAGTGCCGCATGATACGGAGCTGGCGCATCACATTGGCCGTGACGTCCTCCTGCTGCAAGGGAACGAGAACCTGTCTGAGACTCAGACGCCTCCGAGGAACAAGGGGGGATTAACGGCCCCTGGAACCAGCAGCATTTCCACCCAGCCCCTGCCCACCTCTGAGGGATGGATTCCCCCTCCTGACCCCCAGGATGGAGTCTTGTTGTCCTTCCTAGTGACCTCCAGTGGCAACCCCCCTCCTTGTACGGGGAGCTCCTGCCACTTCCCCGTCAGTGCCCCTGACAGCTGTTCCACCTCCAATCCACAGCTCAAGTTCTCGGACCCCTCTCCTCCAGCCCCACCCAGGTTGGGTAGGGAGGGGACTGTAGCGGGGGGGTCAGGAGGGATTCTGGCAGCAGTGAAGTGGGATGTGGGGAGGTTGAGACCTTTCCCCAAGTCACCCAAGCCACTAATGCTGAAGCCGCAGGATGGCAGCCCTGGTGAATGGGACGGATCGGCAGCCCCTGCTGACTAGGGTTACCATACGTCCGGTTTTTCCCGGACATGTCCTGCTTTTTGGCAATCAAACGCCCGTCCAGGGGGAATTGCCGAAAAGCCAAACATGTCCGGGAAAATGCCGGCCGGGCACTTCCCCTCCCGCGGCTGCTCTGCTCCGCTCCTCCCCTCTCAGACTTTAAGAGCCGAGCTGCCCGAGCCAGCGCTACCGGCTTCGGGCAGGCCCCCCTGCCTCCGGACTCCCAGCCGCCGGCCAGGCGCTTCCCTTCCCGGGCTCCAGCTGAGCTGCTCCGCTCCTCCCCTCTCAGACTTTAAGAGCCGAGCTGCCCGAGCCAGCGCTACTGGCTTCGGGCAGCCCCCCCTGCCTCCGGACCCCGAGCCACGGGCCAGGCACTTCCCTTCCCGGGCTCCAGCTGCGCTGGAGAAGCGCCGGCCGGGGGCGCAGGGTCTGGGGGCTGCCCGGCAAACCGTGAAGCCGGTAGCGCTGGGGCAGCCCTTTCCCCATGGCTGGGAGTGGGAGGGAGGAGGGGGCTGAGTTAGGGCGGGGAAGGGGCGGAGTTGGGGCGGGGCTAGGGGGTGAGGAAATGGGCGGGGCCAGGGCCCGTGGAGGGTCCTCTTTTTTTATTTATTAGACATGGTAACCCTACTGCTGACTGAATCCTCCTGTTCTCTCCAGAACGGGTCCAGCCTTGCCAGCAGCAGGACAAGCATCCCCTGCCCATGTGCCTCAGCCCTGCCTGGTCAGATGCCATCACCCGTCAGTCCTTGGCCTCCCAGGCTGCCAGTGATGGGAGCAACTCTGGGTGGTAGCTCGGGTGACACAGACACCAGACCACTAGGAATTGGGTGCGGCCCTGTGGGACAGGAGAGTCTCGCAGAGGGCACTTGGGGGACTCTCCTGCCCTTCCCAAGAGCGATAGCACCCTGTCCTAAGAACGTAAGTCTGGGATGAGGCAAAGCTTGTCATTAATTAGCCTGGCTAAAGAGCTGGGTGGAGCTGCTCCGGGGACAAGCTGGCTCGCTCCTGCTCATGGAGGTGAATTCATCTCCCTTCCCAGGAGCACCTGCTCTCCCTTTCATTCCCCACCAGGCTCCTTGTGCCAGGCCAGCGAATGGCCACAGGATGGGAATGAGGCCTGGGCCCCGCCCCAATCTCCTGAGTCTAATGCAGCTGCTCACCTTGTCCCCCATCAGCTGCTGGGTTTCCCCCAGGAGGGAGTAGGTGACAGGGAGAGAGACACACACATTTGTCCTTCTGGTTGCAGGGCTTGTGTCCTTCCAATCCCATTGGTGGCTGCACAGTGGGCAGAGTCCTCGCTGTGTGCCCGGCCCAACAGAATTGCAGGGCGTGGTGTGGAACACAGAAAGAGATAGAGAGACTCATCCTCCAGCCGGGGTCAGTCCGAGAGAAATTGGCTGAGGTCCCAGTCTCACTCTTCTAGCGGGTGCCATTTCCCAGCTGGGTTCCTTACCCCTCTGGTGCAGCAGCAGCTGGTAGAGCCGGTAAACCCCCTCCCTGGCCTGCCGGCTGATGTCCTTGGCTGGGTCACTGACGGACAGAGCCAGCTGTGCCATGTGGTGACCCATCCTGGGGAATTCCGCTGAGTTCTAATGGACGGGAGAGGGAGAGGGGACTCCATCAGCATTTTCCTGTTAGCTCCCAGTCCCCCCCGGGCCAGGACTCTCCTTCCCCTCAGCCCCTCTGCAGGAGATGCTAGAGGATAGGAGCTAGAGCCAGACCCTTAATTTCCTCTGCCCCCAAGGAAGCCTGGAGCACAGGGCTGTGGACAGGGCCCTCCATGAGGACTTGCTTCCCCAGCTGCTCCAGGATGACAGGGAGGCATGAACCTGGAGCACAGTCCCCTTAAAAGCCCAGAGTCACCAATTAACTGTGACAAGAAGAACTTGACTCAAGCCAGGCTCACTCTCTGCTCTGACTCTGCCTCCCCAAGAGGAACACTCCTAACCCACAGCCCCTGCAGCAGCAGATCCTACAGCCCGTCAGAGCCAGATCACCTACGCCTGGAGTCAGGAAGCTGGGGTCAGAGGTCACTTATGTCAAACTCAGGGAGGGTGATGGTGAATCTGAGCAGGGCCGTGCTGCTCTTAACGGCCCTGGCTCTCTCTCGCGGCACCCTGGACACGATCCAGTAGTTAATGTGCTGTGGGGAAAGGAGGCATTGCACTGACTGCCCTGACCAAGGATGCCCACTGGGGGCCCGGCTAGGAGGACAGACTGGAAAATGGATCTAAGAGTGAAGGTAAAATTGCCCCCACCCCTCTCATCGGGCTCACCTCCAAGATGTAGTGGAGCCTGTCGGTGTCTGGGGACTCTGCCAGCAGGTTCCCCAGCATGGCGTCCAGGAGGTCTGGCAAGACCCTAGGCAGATCCTGAAAGCAAGGGAGAGCCATGGGTCAGAGTTAGGGAAACTGGGGCTAAACTTGCCACAGGATGGGAAGACGGGTCTCTGGGAAGCACTGGTGAGACCCCCAAACACATATCCTGGCCTCTCTCCTTCACATCCCACTGCAGGCAATTAGCAAGGACTCATGGCAGGATGACAGCTGGCTCTTCAATCCATGACTTTAGCATGATCTACCTGCACTTGGGCGGTGTCCTTCTCCATGCCCAGGGTGAAGACGGCGTGCAGGGCAGCTCGGAGGAGGTGGGTCTCCAGCTCTGGCTCCAGGGCAGGTGTCATGGTGCTGGCAAGAGAGAGGAGCCGGTATTAGACTGTGCAGTACGGGGATTGGACTGGCACCAACACGCAGGTGAAACTGCAGGGAAATAGGCACAGGCTGGCAAGAAGGGAAACTGAGGCACCGAGCCAGGGAATGACAAGGCCAAGGTTTCTCAGACAGACAGTGGCAGGGCAGGAATAGCCCCTGTTCCCTGCACCCTGCTGCCCCTCCTGTATCTGATCCTGGGTGTGAGCCTCTCCCCAAAGCCGTTGCAATGTTACTGGAGTGAAAAGAACAGCCCAGCCAGGAGAGAGTGAACCTTCCCCGCACCTCTGCCAGAGGAGCCACCCTTGGGCGGTGACCTGGGAGTGGGAGGGGCAGTGACTCCCAGCCCTGGGCCTGAGCAGCACTGGGGTTAGGGGAAGCGGGCCGGAGGGTCTCGGTACCTGAGGTTGCCCACAGCAATCAGGGAGTTGGCGAGGACGGCGCCGGGTGGAGAGTTATCAGGCAGCTCCTCAATGAGCTCCTGTGAGACCCAAAGGAGACAAAGGAGCGTGTGAGATTCGGGCCTCACTGACACTTCCCAGTGAGGAGATTACACAGCCAGGGCCCCACACAGCCAGCAGGATCCCCCCACCTGCCCCCCACTCCTCCGATTCCTGCCCAATAGTGACCACTCTCCGAATTTCTCCCGTCTCTTCTCCCCAGTCTTCAGCCCCAGCAATCCCTGCCCTCAGCTGCCCCTCCAGCACCAGCCATCCCCCATCCATTGGCCTGGGGAGACCCCTGCCCCTCCCATGTCTCTGTCCTCCCTCTGGGCGCCGTGTCTCGCTCACCACAATCCTCTCCGCCACAGCCGCCTTGCAGCAGTGCGGCTCCAGTGTGTCCTGCCCTCTCTGCTGTGCAGCGAGCCGCGGGGTGGATGGCGGGCAGGAACACGAGCTGCTGGGCCTCCTCCTGCACCCACCAGGAGTGGGGTTAGGGGAGAGAGAGCCAGTTAGCCAGGGACCTCCCTGCCCCCACACAGCAGCTGCAGGACTCAGGCCTGAATGGGGGATAGTGGGGACCCGCCCATTGTCCAAATCACCCACCACTCCACCACAAGCAGGGTCAGGAACTGGGACAGTGCCTGTGGGGGGAGGAGACCTGGCTGGTGTGTGACAGACACCCCCACCTCTGGGGTCCCAGATCATGGAGGAGAAAGGTCCCCATTAGGGCTGGTGGATCATCAGGGACAAGAACCTCTGCAGGGGGTCAGGTGCTGGGAAGAGGCAGGACAGTCTCGGTTCCAGCACAGCTGGGGAACGTTTGTACCTTTTCTCCGTCTTGGAGCTGCTCTCGGCTGTTATTGAGAGCAGCCTCCTCTGTGGCCACGTCCACCCATTCCTCCTCCTCGTCCCCTGAGTCCCTGGCGGTCCCTGCACCAGGGAGAGAAGGGGACAGGGTGACGCCTGCTGCCACTCGGGGAAAGGACAGGGGCACGCTGGGGCAATGTGTCCCCTTCCCACCTCCGGGACCCAGGGCAGATCGGGCCCCACACTCCCCCATCTCAGTGATGCCTTCAGCCCCAACTCCTTCAGGAGCCCATAGCAAAGAGACCCCCCCACGCTGTCCTGGACTCCCTGGGAGGTGCCTCCCCCCAACTGGAGCACCGAGGACCAAAGTGGCAGCATCTAGTGTCAGTGGGGTTCATGTGGCTCAGGCCAGACCCCTGGGCTGGGGATCCGCCCCCATAGCACTGATCGAGGGCCTGGGCCCAGGGTGTTCACAGCCCCGCCCTCACCTCTCCCTGAGCCCAGCCTGACTCCTCACCTGGAACAAAGCTGCGGCGCCCATCGGCCTCGCTGCTGCCCGAGTCCCAGGCACTGCTGCTGTCCCATGGGGAGCGGGCCGAGCTGCTGGTGGTGGGACAGGGATCCTCCACCTCCTGCCCTGGGGAGGCTGGAAGGTCCTCACTGACCGGGCCGGGCGATGCCTCCTGCTGGGAATCAGGGCTGGGCTCCTGGGGCTGCTGCTGCCCACACAACATGTCCCAGAGTCACTCTGCCCGGCTCCCCTCCTGCGCTGGGTCCTGCCTGCCCAGCCGCAGCCTGGCCCAGCTCCATTTCGACCTGGCCTCTCTCACATCGGCGCCTGCGCTGGGAGCGGGTTTTCTCCGCCAGAAGACTGGGCACTTCCACCTCCTGGCCTGGCCGGGAGCTCCTTCCCCGCCAGTGGGGACGGAGGGGCCGCTCTGCTCCCGGGGAAGATGGCAGCTGCTTCCCTCAGGCTCTGGGGCCACCTGCAGAGTCTTCTTCCTGAACATCCTCAGGAGCCTGGCCACCCTGGAACCGAGCGGGAAGCGGGCGTGAGTCTGGGGTCAAGGCAGCCTCTCACTAACCAGCCTGTTTGGTCCCTCCCCATCCCTGCCCCAGCCAGAGCAGCTCCTCGTCCCCCCACAGGGGTGCATGTAATGCAATCTACACGCACTGGCAGGAGTTCATTGCATGATCTGCTCCCAGCGTTCCCCCTCGTCACCCCTGGGGCTGCAATGCCCGGGGAGTCTCCTCCTTTTCCATCACTGGGCTCAGTCACTTTGGATAAGCAGCTCCCTCCTGCCGTCCCAGGCCACACTCCCCCCCAGGCTAGAGAAGGAACAGAACCCAGGAGTCCGGACTTCTCCTGGGAAACCATTCCCCACGTCAAAGTCCCGAGGCAGAGCAAGGCCAGGGCCCCTGCCGTTCCCATTGATTTCCATGCTCAGCAACTCACAGGGTCTGGCCCAGCTCAGAGACGCTCAGCCTGGGGAACGGTCTCCCACAAGGGAAGCGTTGGGAGCCCCATTGCTGGGACCTTTCCAAACACACTGCAGACGGCTCTGGAGAAGCCCCTCCCCGGTCTGAGAGCGAGGGGCTCCTGGGGGCGGTTTGCAAATCCAATCTCCTTTGGGAGAGATTCTTTCCCCCTCTTTCTGCCTCTCCCCAGACAGACAGGGGATGCCAACGGGGAACCCTAATGCCACTCACTTGCTCTGCTGACGGAGCGATGGATGGAGGATGTTCAGTGTCGTCCCTCGCCCTCCTCCTCACTCCCCAAAGCCAAGGCAGGCTGGAGAGGGTGGTGGTGACCTGAGGAGTTACCCTGCCCAGCCAGCAGGCAGGGTGATAGCACTGGGCGATCGACTGGCTGTGAAAACAAGAGTCTGTCTTATTGCCAAGGGACAGAGAAACTCGGCCAGCAGCAGGGGGTGTCGAACACTGGCCTAATGCGGGGGTGACAGCGCCTCCGGGATCCTGACATCCCGGCACTTTACACACCTTCCTGGAGCCTCCCAACCCCCCTGGTCTGTAGGGGCTGCTACCCCAACCCTACTGATGGGAAACAGGCCTGGGGTGGGGAAGCTACTGGCTCAGGGTCACACCAAGTGTCAGAGCCAGGGATGGGACCCAGCAGTCCTTATTTCCAGGCCCCTTCACTAACCACTGCTGCACACTCCCTCCCATAGCTGGCAATTACAACCAGGCCTTCATGTCCGGTCCCCCTGCTTTGAGAGGGAGTGTGCTCCGCTGGAGTGACTGGAGCAGGGAACTGGGAGTCAGGACTCCTGGGTTCCATTGCTGGTTTCCTATTGACCTGTGGGACTTTGGGTAAGTTGCTCCCCGCTCTAGGCTCTGTCCCCAGCAGTCAAATGGGGATTTCATACTTTCCCACTATTGGAAAGTGCTGGGAGACTCCCCCAGCAAAAGCTGCTCTGACAGTGCTAAGCAGCATCTGACCATTAGAGGTCAGAGCGCACTGCCCAGGAGGAGGAGTGTTTGGTTCTGGGCTGTTGGAGTACGGGCTTTCAACCATCTGTGCACACATATTGTACTAATTGCATCTAGACCACATCTCCCTAGTTTGCTTGTGAGAATGTCCTTATTAACACCAAGATGGATCACATCTACTGTTTACCCACCTCCACTAGGCCCGTAACCCTGCCAAAGAAGGAGCTAGGATTGGTTTGGAATGATTTGTTCTTGACAAGTCCATGCTCACTAGTCCTAAGAACCAAATTGTCCTGTAGGTGCTGACAAACTGATTGTTTAATAAGGAGTTCCAGTATCTTTCCAGGTATGTTAATGGATGGGAAGACGTTCTTTTTCAGGGATCTCTGACGAGAACTGGGGCACAGCACTTAGTTTGTTGAGGCCATAAAATGGAGACAGGCACCTCTTCTCTTCTCCCAGCACCCCAGATACCTAAAAGAGTGGGACTCACATCCCTCAATGGGCTTTAAAAAAGACAATGGTTACAATGTGGCCCCAACCATTTCTGGTTTCTGCAGACTAGATGTTTTAGCAAAGTTTAGAATTCCTTGGTGCTCGACACCATGAAACTCCCCTTTCTCCTTTACAAAGGGCTTTAACGCCCCTTATCTCACCCAGGCTCTCGACTGCCCAAAGTTGGAGAATTGTCCCTGTTCCCATTGCAGAGCACTCCCCACGACACACACACAGAGTCCTCCTGGTGGTGGGAGGGGAACAGAGGAAAGGACAAAAGAAGTAAGAGATGAAGAGAAAGGAGGGAGGGATGGAGGAAAAGGTAAAACAAAAAGGACAAACCCTAATGTCCCCAGTGATTCTAAGGGACAAAATCCCAGGTGGGGAATAAAATTCGGCCACCTTAAGCTAGTGTTTTCCATGCCTAGAATTCAGCTGGCGCCAGATGCATCAGACTGAACAGGTTCCAAACCTCTCGGAGGCTCTTACCTTCTAAACAGGAACGTCTGTTTTCTAGTAAAATCAGGGAAAAGAAAGGAGAAAACTCAAAAGAGGTTCCTCCTGGCGCTCATGTACGTGACCCCTAATACTCTCTCAGTCCTCAAAGAGAGCCCTCGAGAAGGAGACTTGCTGAAGGAAAGCTACAGGGGACTCTGAGGTTTCCCTGGCCCTGCGCCCCTGTCCTGCCTGGCTGATGTCAGCATCTCTCTGTGAGGTCACCACCTCCCCAGCACCTTTGACCAATAGGCTGACGTCCTGCAAAAGGCCTTTGTGATGTCACTCCCACACACACCCCTCCCCTGCAGTGCTAATGTTCTGCCGCAGGCCAGACACTTTGGAGGTTTGAGCTACTCTCGGTGGATCACCTCACTCAATGAGTGTTCATTCTAGGAAGCAAGCCGGCTAGACAGTAAAACAGCAGATGCTGCTCCCAATCCTACACTCGGTTTCTCAGAAATGAGTAGACTTTATGGCCAGAAGAGACAGTTAGAGCATCTAATCTGACCCCCTGCATATCACAGGCCTCCTGTCTACCACAATAGCTACTTTTGGGGTAAACACATTCCAGAAAGGCATCTAGTCTTTATTAAATGACATCAAGAGACGGAGAATCCACCACTTTCCTTGGTAGCTTCTTCCTGTGGTCAGTCATCCTCGCTGTTGAATATTTGTGCCTTATTTGTCATAGGAATTTGTCTCTTTTCACCTTCCAGCCATTCCCAAACCTCAGCCAGCATTTGTAGCTGACAAATCTCACAAATTGTCACAGATTGCGGTGTTACTAGAGGAGGTTTTGGAATTAACTGATAAGTCACTGGGACCAGATGGCATTCACCCAAGAGTTCTGAAAGAACTCAGATGTGAAATTGCGGAACTACTAATTATGGTTTGTAACCTGTCCTTTAAATCAGCTTCTATATCCATGACTGGAAGATAGCTAATGTAACGCCAATATTTAAAAAGGGCACCATTGGTGATCCCGGCAATTACAGACCAGTCAGTCTAATGTCAGTACCGGGCAAATTAGTTGAAACAATTGTAAAGAATAAAATTGTCAGACACATAGAAGAACATAAATTGTTGGGCAAAAGTCAACATAGTTTAGGTAAAGGGAAATCATGTCTTACTAATCTATTCGAGTTCTTTGAAGGGGTCAACAAACATGTGGACAAGGGGGATCCAGTGGACATAGTGTACTTAGATTTCCAGAAAGCCTTTGACAAGGTCCCTCACCAAAGGGTCTTATGTAAATTAAGTTGTCATGGGATAAGAGGGAAGATCCTTTCATGGATTGAGAACTGGTTAAAAGACAGGGAACTAAGGGTAGGAATAAATGGTAAATTCTCAGAATGGAGAGGGGTAACTAGTGGTGTTCCCCAAGGGTCAGTCCTAGGACCAATGCTATTCAACTTATTCATAAATGATCTGGAGAAAGGGGTAAAAAGTGAGGTGGCAAAGTTTGCAGATGATACTAAAGTGCTCAAGATAGTTAAGACCAAAGCAGACTGTGAAGAACTTCAAAAAGATCTCCCAAAACTAAGTGATTGGGCAACAAAATGGCAAATGAAATTTAATGTGGACAACGTAAAGTAATGCACATTGGGAAAAATAACCCCAACTATACATACAATATGATGGGGGCTAATTTAGCCTCAATGAATCAGGAAAAAGATCTTGGAGTCATCGTGGATAGTTCTCTGAAGACTTCCACGCAGTGTGCAGTGGCAGTCAAAAAACCAAACAGGATGTTAGGAATCATTAAAAAGGGGATAGAGAATAAGACGGAGAATATCTTATTGCCCTTATATAAATCCATGGTACACCCACATCTTGAATACTGTGTACAGATGTGGTCTCCTCATCTCAAAAAAGATATACTGGCATTAGAAAAGGTTCAGAGAAGGGTAATTAAAATGATTAGAGGTTTGGAAGGGGTCCCATATGAGGAGAGATTAAAGAGGCTAGGACTTTTCAGCTTGGAAAAGAGAAGACTATGGGGGGATATGATAGAGGTATATGAAATCATGAGTGATGTGAAGAAAGTGAATAAGGAAAAGTTATTTACTTGTTCCCATAATATAAGAACTCCACTAGTAATCTCCCTCCAGCCTGACAGTTCACCTTTCAGTACGACCCGTTGTAGTCTCCCCTTTAACCAATTCCTTATCCACCTTTCAATTTTCATATTGATCCTCATCTTTTCCAATTTAGCTAATAATTCCCCATGTGGAACTGTATCAAATGCCTTACTGAAATCGAGGTAAATTAGATCCACTGCGTTTCCTTTGTCTAAAAAATCTGTGACCTTCTCAAAGAAGGAGATCAGGTTGGTTTGGCACGCTCTACCTTTTGTAAAGCCATGTTGTATTTTGTCCCAATTACCATTGACCTCAATGTCCTTAACTACTTTCTCCTTCAAAACATTTTCTGAGACCTTGCATACTACAGATGTCAAACTAACAGGCCTGTAGTTACCCGGATCACTTTTTTCCCCTTTCTTAAAGCTAGGAACTATGTTAGCAATTCTCCAGTCATACGGAACAACCCCTGAGTTTACTGATTCATTAACATTTTTTGCTAATGGGCTTGCAATTTCATATGCCAGTTCCTTTAATATTCTTGGATGAAGATTATCTGGGACCCCTGATTTAGTCCCATTAAACTGTTCGAGTTTGGCTTCTAACTCAGATGTGGTAATATCTACCTCCATATCCTCATTCCCATTTGTCATCCTACCATTATCTCTAAGCTCCTCATTAGCCTCTTAAAGACTGAGGCAAAGTATTTGTTTAGATATTGGGCCATGCCTAGATTATCCTTAACCTCCACTCCATCCTCAGTGTTTAGCGGTCCCACTTCTTTCTTTGTTTTCTTCTTATTTATATGGCTATAGAACCTTTTACACCTTTTACTATTGGTTTGAATTCCCTTTGCAAGGTCCAACTCTACATGGCTTTCGGCCTTTCTCACTTTGTCCCTACATTTTCTGACCTCAGTAAGGTAGCTTTCCTTGCTGATCACTCCCATCTTCCACACCTTGTAGGCTTTCTGCTTTTTCTTAATCATCTCTCTGAGATGCTTGCTCATCCAACTTGGTCTACAACTCCTGCCTATGAATTTTCCCCCCTTTCTTGGGATGCAGGCTTCTGATAGTTTCTGCAACTTTGACTTGAAGTAATTCCAGGCCTTCTCCACCTTTAGATCCACAAGTTCTTCAGTCCAATCCACTTCCCTATCTAATTTCCTTAATTTTTTAAAGTTAGCCCTTTTGAAATCAAAAACCCTAGTCACAGATCTATTTTTGTTTACCCTTCCATTTAGTTTAAACTGAATTAGCTCATGATCGCTCAAACCAAGGCTGTCCCCTACAACCATTTCTTCTAAGAGATCCTCACTACCCACACCAAATCTAAAATGGCATCCCCTCTTGTTGGTTCTTCAACTACTTGGTGAAGGAATCCATCAGCTATCACATCTAGGAAAATCTGAGCCCTATTATATTACTAGCACTTGTCCTCCAGTCTATATCTGGGAAGTTAAAGTCTCCCATGATCACACAATTCCCATTAGTATTTACTTCATTAGAAACATTAAAGAGGTCTCTATCCCTATCCAAATCAGACTCCTGTTCTAACAGACAGCAAACCCCCCAAAGACAGGGATAGAGCCCAGAAATCGAGATGGTGGGGAAATTTCATTGAAACCGTTTCTGTCCGAAAATCCCATTCAAACTAAACCAGTTTGTTTCTTGAAATCATATCAAGTGGCATGAAAATTCTTTGCAAAAATATTTTGTTGCAAAACAAAAGCATCTTCTGTGTCACAAAAAGAACAGGAGTACGTGTTTGTCTCGTCGCACACAAAGAGGAGACACTTAGATCTCAAAAATTAGATAAGATGTTTCAGTCTGAGCTAAGTAGTTGCTGCTCTTAACAATTGCAACATAATAAAATACAAATAAAATAGACTATTTCAGCCATTCTATTATGTCCTAATCTGATCTGAGTAAACGTGATAGGACACCTCATCTTATGCACTGCTCCTAGTGACACTCTCCAATAGATCCCCATCCTCCACCTGTCGGGAGGTAGGTAGGAGCGGATTGTTATCCCTACTTGAAAGAGGGAGAAGCTAAGGCTGAGAAAGGAGAATTGACTTGTCTTAGGTCACACAGCCAGTCCGTGGCAGAGTTGGGAATAGGACCCAAGAGCCCTGATTTTCAAACTAACCATCGGATCTTGAATTTCAGACATTGAATGACCTGAATAAAGTGTTCTCAAGTGAGTTCCAGACCAGCAAGAGTTCATAGTAATTATTCAGCAAGTATTTTAGGAGAACTGGAATGGTAGAGAAAATAATGAACTGCAGAGAAGCAGCAAAATTTGTCGAACATATGACTGGTTATGACTATTTACTTGGTCTTAAAAGAAAACAACAGGGACCTGAGTCTCCTCCCTGTCAATAACCCCCTGCTCAGCCACTCAGGGTAGCGACCGAGGGGTGGGAGGATGAGGGTTCTCACCAGAGAGCCCAAAGGATGGCCCAGGTCACCGCTGGGGATCACTGTCTGAGCACTATTTCAACGCCACATTTTTCGGTGGACCTCCCACAATGGGAGTTGTAGAGCACCCCCCACGACACACACACCCCCCCCTCCTGGTGGTGGGAGGGGAACGGGGAAAGGACAAAAGAAGTAAGAGATGAAGAGAAAGGAGGGAGGGATGGAGGAAAAGGTAAAAGAAAAAGGACAAACCCTAATGTCCCCAGTGATTCTAAGGGACAAAATCCCAGGTGGGGAATAAAATTCGGCCACCTTAAGCTAGTGTTTTCCATGCCTAGAATTCAGCTGGCGCCAGATGCATCAGACTGAACAGGTTCCAAACCTCTCGGAGGCTCTTACCTTCTAAACAGGGACGTCAGTTTTCTAGTGAAATCAGGAAAAAGAAAGGAGAAAACTCAAAAGAGGTTCCTCCTGGTGCTCACGTACGTGAACCCAAATACTCTCTCAGCCCTCAAAGAGAGCCCTCGAGAAGGAGACTTGCTGAAGCAAAGCCACAGGGGTCTCTGAGGTTTCCCTGGCCCTGCGCCCCTGTCCTGCCTGGCTGATGTCAGCATCCCTCTGTGAGGTCACCACCTCCCCTGCACCTTTGGCCAATAGGCTGACGTCCTGCAAAAGGCCTTTGTGATGTCACTGCCATACCCACCCCTCCCCTGCAGTGTTAATGTCCTGCCGCAGGCCAGACCCTTTGGAGGTTTGAGCTACTCCCTGTGGATCACCTCACTCAATGAGTGTTCATTCTAGGAAGCAAGCCGGCTAGACAGTAAAACAGTAGAGGCTGCTCCCAATGCTACACTCGGTTTCTCAGAAATGAGTAGACTTTATGGCCGGAAGAGACAGTTAGAGCGTCTAATCTGACCCCTTGCATATCACAGGCCTCGTGTCTACCACAATAGCTACTTTTGGGGCAAACACATTCCGGAAAGGCATCTAGTCTTTATTAATGACATCAAGAGATGGAGAATCCACCACTTTCCTTGGTAGCTTCTTCCTGTGTTCAATCATCCTCGCTGTTGAATATTTGTGCCTTATTTGTCATAGGAATTTGTCTCTTTTCACCTTCCAGCCATTGGGTCTTGTTCTGCCTTTCTCTGCTAGACTAGAGAGCCCTTTAATACCCAGTATTTTCTCTCCATTAAGGCACTTCAACACTTCAATGAAGTCCCCTTCAATCTTCTTTTGATAAGCTAAACAGGTTAAGCTCTTTCAATAGCTCACTAGAAGGCATTTTTCTCCAGCCCTCAGAACATTTCATGGCTCTTTGCTGCCCCAGCTCCAATTTCTAGGACCATCTTTTTCAAAGAAGGACACCAAGACTGGAGGCAGTATTCCAATAGCAGTCTCACTGCTGCTGTGTCACCTCCCTATCCTACTCACGGCTCTGCTCCTACGTCTAATGATGGCTTTAGCCCTGTTCACCACAGCATCACACTGGGAGCTCATGTTGAGTGGCTTCTCCACTCTGGCCCCTAAATTCTTTTCAGAGTCACTGCTTTCCTGGATCCACGTCCCCATTCTGGAGGTGTGGCCGGCGTGCCTTGTTGCCACGTATAGGCCCTTGCATTGGGCTCTGCTCAAACTTGTTTTCTTTGAATGGGTCCAGCTGGCCGAATGAGCCAGATCGCTCTGTATCACTGCCCTCTCCCCATCAGGAATTACCACTCTGCCTGTATTTTGTCACCCCCCAATCTTATCCGCAGTGATTGTATGTTTTCTCCCAATTCATTGATAACAATTATTTTAAAAAATTAGTCCTTGAGAGCTTCTTCAGACCCTTAGTACCCAGGACCTGCTCCCCACATCACAGTGAGAAATGCTGTCCAGCCCTGCTGGTACATAGGGGATAAGCACAGAACAAACGTACCTTTAGGAGCTGTGTTGTCCATAGGCTCTGAACAACATGTGGGGGTCAGCAGATTATAAACGCACGACAGACCTGTAGTGTAGACAGGTCCCAACTGTGTCTCGGTTTCCCACCCTGTAAAATGGGGAGAACAAACAAAACCTTGATTAGCTCCATTTGATAGCTGGGGAAACCGAGGCACCCAGCGGTGCAGAGACTCGCTCATGGTCCCAAAGCCAGGAATAGAAAACAGCAGATCTGATAGCCAGGCCTGGGACCTAACCCTGGTTTTCCTGGCCTTGCTGCTCTAAGTTTAGTCACAGCCTCCATGTCTTTTCCCCCGTGTCCCTTAACCCCACGTCACTGCAGAAGAGAGATTTTCTGGTAGCCAGCTGGCTCTCCTGCATGTGGATGTCGTTCCAAAAGACGTGCTCTGGCTCAGTCCCATGCTATGGTTGACTGAAGGAACCACTTGGTCACATTCTAGCCCTGAGTTATACAGGAGGGGCGACTAGATGCACATAATGGTCCTTTCTGACCTGAACCTCTATCAATCGCTACATTTTCTGCTGCTAGGAAGAGAACTCTGGACCTATTTTCTCTCATTCACTTTCAGTCGGAATAATTTCAATCCAGGCCAAAGGATTTCCTCTTCCATTGTGTCTTCAGCACCTTTGCGAGCAACCAGTTACTGTTACCCACAGGTTACCAGTTTCAACCTGTCCCAGGGTGAGATGGCCAGGAAAGGGGTTGGAGCTCAACTGCACCTGGCCCAGGTGATGCAGGTCCCTAGGGTGAAGGGAATAAGTGTGGGGGTCACGTGACAAGACGCAGCCTGTGACTAGGACCCAGGCCTGCTGAGAGATAGAAGGGCAGCCTGTACTCAGCCAGGAGAGAGACCCCAAGGGAAGCAGGCATGGGAGGGGCTTGGAGCGTCCTTTAAAGGTGAGGGTCAAGCTGGGAAGGGGCCAGGCTGAGCACTAAGGACAAGGCCCTAGGAGGGAAAGATAGGGCAGTTTAGGAGATGGGGCACATAGTTCAGTTGGTTTCGGTTCCCAGGACCAGACACCCAGAGGTGAAGGTGATTGTCGGGGCTTCTGTCCTTCTTCCCCAGTGTAGATTTGATGGTGGAGAAGACTGATGCCGTAAGGGGGAAGTGAGTTACCCCAAAGTCACCCAGTGAGTTTATATCACCAATGCATACTCGGAAGGATCCAATAGAAACATGGATTTTCCAGTCTCTTCTTTCTAGGAGTCCCCAGGGCTAAGGTAAACCCCCTGCGGCCCCTCCCCATTCTGCTCACCTCCAAGATGTGCTGGAGTTTGTCTGTGCTGGGGGGTGCTGTCAGCAGGATCGAGAGCTCGTCATCCATGTTCTCTGGGCAGGCCTTGCTCAGAGCCTGCCAGCGGAGGGAGACCAGGGGTCAGGAGCCTGCATTAGCACCGGTGTGCCATTGACCAGGAGCTGGCTGAGGTAAGCGCCGCCTGGCCGGAGCTCGCACCCAGAAACCCTGCCCCAGGTCGGAACCCCCTCCCATACCCAAATTCCCTCCCAGACCTCACACCCGGCACCCCAACCCCCTGCCCCAGGTCGGAACCCCCTCCTGTACCCTAATCCCTCCCAGACCCCACACCCCCACCCCAGCCCTGAGCCCCCTCCCGCACCCAAACTCCCTCCCAGAGTCCGCACCCCAACCCTCTGTCCCAGCCCGGATCCCCCTCTGGCACCCCAACCCCCTAATCTCCAGCCCAATCCCAGAGCTCGCATCCCCACCGGAGCCCTCACCCCTCCCTGCACTCCAACCCCCAGCTCCAGCCCAGTGAAAGTGAGTGAGGGTGTGAGAGCGAACGACTGAGAGAGGTGGGCTGGGCTGGAGTGAGTGGGGGTGGGGCCTTGGGGAAGGGCATGAAAGGGGTTGGGTCAAGGGCGTTTGGTTTTGTGCAAGTAGAAAGTTGACAACCCTACTTAAGGACCTTTGAAAAGCAGCCTCCTTAGCACCGCTCCTGATAGCAGGGGCCAAGGCGCCCCCGGACATGAGAACTACAATAGGCCAGAGCAAAACGCTGCGTTAGAAATCGGAGCTCTGGCTGCCAAGCGAACGATAGCTGACAGACAGGAGATGCAGGAATTAAGGTTGTGCCTTCAGCCAGCAACTGGTGTTCATCCGTTTGCACCACACACACACCTGTAGGCAGGGCCACTATTTCCTTGTCTGTCTGCCTGTTTAGCGTCTCTCGGGCCTTACTGTGCCCATCACCGTGGTGTCTGAGTGGCAAACCAAGGGTTTGACGTGTGCATATGAAACTGCCTGACTGGAAGGACGTGCTTTGGTTTGGATCAGTGACTGCTGGGGCGATTGGTGGCAGAAGGCTCTGAGGGCCTGGCTCATTCCGACCTGGCTCATTCCAATGGCTTCTACAGCTCAGAGCAGCCCAGTCTCCTGCCTGGGTCCGACGCAAACCAGGAAGTACAGGACCACGGTTAATAAGAACAGCTCAAAAGATCATTTTCGCTGACCCAGCCCTGCACAGATTTCCAGCTTAGGTTTGCATTTTCAGCAAAAGTTCTTCTTGATTATTTTCTCCCAACCCCCTTCTGCCTCCATAATAGCCAGCCACCCCGTCAGTCGCATCCTGGGGCGCTCCAGGGACAGCGTGTGTGCGTGTATGTGTACGTCTGTATATATGTGTATGTGTACATGTGCGTATGTATGTGTGTACGTGTATGTGCACATGAGTGTGTGCACATGTGAGTGTGCGTGTGTATGTGTGTACATGTACCCCAGTCAGATGTATACATCTGGATTTCCTTTGAAAGAATTTTCAAATTGAGCTGATCAAGTGCAATGGCAAAGCACCCAATTCCTCTGCCCCCCAACTGCCTTCGCTGCTTTAACGTACAACCTGCTCTGCTGGCACCTCTGACTCCTGAAAGCCCTAACGCTCCAGGGGAGCAGGCCGTACCCTGCCCTGCCCTGGCTGCCCCGGGTGTTACCTCGGAGGGAATCGTTCCAGATTCCAATGAGTGGCAGGTCCAGGGAAGAGCCTTATCTGGGGGGAGGCTGTACCAGACCCGCCCGACCCAGGCAGGCTCCCAGGTACTCTCTGCTCGGGGCTGATAAGGCTCCTTAGCAGTTTCTCTCCAAACAAATTCCAGTTCAAGACACCTGAGAGCTCCACAGCAGGGCAGCATCCCCAGAGCGCAGCAGGGCGGGGGGTAGGGGGAGCAGTCGGTAGCAGCACCTGCCCCTCGTACGGCAGGAGCGAGAAGTGCCAGCCTCTCTGCACAGAGCAGCAGCGTTCAGCATGGGCCAGACGTGCTGCAGTGATGGGTAAGAGCTGGCTCGGAGAGCCAGAGGGTCTGTGGGGCAGCTCTGGGCCCTTCTGCTCCGCACTAGGGCCGGGTGGGCGTGTTCAGCTGGGATTGGAACCCACCAGCACTTGTGGGTGTGAATGTGGGGCTGGAACTCAATGTGGGGCGCTACTGGGGGGAAGGGCAGAGAGACACCTGGGCTGAGACCCCAGCTCCAGGGAGACAGTCACTCCTGCCCAGCTGGGTTAAATTGCCCAGCTGTGTGACAGCCCCCCTATCCCCGAGGGGTTCCCCCCCCGGTATGTCACAGCAGGGTAATGTGCGTACTGAACGGCAGGGCTGGGAGAGGCCTTTGGGGATGGAGGAAGCAGCACTAAGGTACATGCCAACCTCCCTACAGAGGAGGGGCCGTGCCCCACAGGTGTGGGGCAGGGAGCTGGGACACTGCGCGGTGGGTCATTGCTGGCCCAGGCCCTTCCTAGCTGGAGGCCGAGGCATTTCCTTCAGGTCACCTTCCACTGCAGCTTGGCCACGGGCCCCCATAGCCACTAGCCCAGTCAGGGATCCCAAGTGGGGATTGTCACGGCTGGCTCCTCCCTGCCGCCAGCAGCTCTTCACTGCCAGGGAATTCCTGAAATCCTGTGCGCCCCTCCCCCACCCACCTCCTGGGGCTGTGAGTGCCCTCCCCACCCGCGGACAGCCCCTCCCCCGAGGTCTGAGTGCCCCTGGCCAGTCCCTCCCCTCAGGCCCCCCCCCCCCACTTCCTGGGGCTCTGAGTGCCCTCAGTCAGTCCCCCTCCCACACCCCGGGGCTGAGTGACCTTGGCCAACCCCCGTCCCTTCAGGAGGAACTCCCAGTACCCACCCCAGCCCCCATACCTCAGGGTTCCCCTCCCTGCGGCGCTGTGGCCATACCCCCACCAGGGCCGGCTTTAGGCCAATTCAACCAATTCCCCTGAATCAGGCCCCGGGCCCAAGCCCCGGTACGGTGTACCGGCAAGAGCCGGTGCGCTGTACCAGTGTAAGCGGGGGAATGGTCCCGCTATTGTGGGGAACTTTCCTGGTTTCTGCACTACCCCGGTGAAGTGGGCTAGCGAAAGGATCCGAGTCCTCGCTCCCACTTCCTTTACCCAGAGGCCTCCCTGCCCTTGAGGGCTCCCCTTCCACTCTCCTGTCTGGCAGAGTCCTCATAAACCCCGACAAGGCTGGGCCCAGGATTCCTGGGGGGCTCGACCCCCAACCCTGCGGGGGTCACCCAGGACAGGGGCTAGGGTGTCCCCACTCCGGGGTACTCTCTCTGCACTGGGCACCTCCCTGACCCACTGATCATTTCATACAATTTAAAGCAAATACAAGTTGTTTAATTAACAATTAATTTTAAAAAAGAATAAGGAAAAATGGGAAAGGTTAAAGGAAAACACATCACCCTGCTCTGTGGCAGGGAACATTACAAACAGTGTCTCTGGAACGTCAGGGCAGTTCACAGTCTGTTCCTTGTAGGTCCCAGGCCTGCTTCTCAGGCCCTGTCTGTGCTGCAGGGACGCTGTGGGTTGGACACTTGCTCCGGTGGTGGCCACACGCTCTCAGGCTCTAGGTGGCAGGACCCTTTTTCCAGCGTCGCCCCCGCCCGGTCGGGGTTATGATCCCCCTGCAAGTCTGGCTTGCAAGGCCTCTTGGCTGAGGCGTCTCCCTGTGCTGGGCCCACTGCCCAGGGTCCCCCTCACTCTCCCCAGCTGCTCACCGCACTCGGACTGCACACGGCTCCGGACTGCCCCAGACCCAGCTCCGGACTGCTCCAGCCTCGGCTCCAGCTCCACTCGGCCTCAGCACGGCTGCTGCTGCTGCTCTGCCTTCAGCTCCCTGGGCTGCTTCTCTGGCCTCTCTGGCTCTGGTTGCTGCAGCTCTGCCCCCAGCACAGCACTGCTCTGCAGGCTGCTTCTGTGACTCTGCTCCCAGCTCTGACCTGCTCCCTGGCTGCTTGTCTGGCCCCTCTGGCTCTGGTTGCTGCAGCTCTGCTCCCAGGGCAGCTCTGCTCTCTCTGGCTGTGCTCTGGCTTTGGGGCTGCCGCTCTGCTTCCAGCAGCTTAGCTCAGGCCCCTGCTCTCTCCTTAGCTCGGCCCCACCCTGTCTGACTCAGGCCATTCCAGTTCACAGGGAGGACGGGACCCCCTCTGGCCTCCTGACTCCCTGATTAGCCTGCCCGCCCTGTCAATCAGGCTGATCTGGAGCATTGGCCTCTCCCCATTGTACCTGGGGACTGTCAGTCTCAGGCTCCTGATTTGCCATCGACCCTTCCCCT
Source organism: Chrysemys picta bellii (assembly GCF_011386835.1). Taxonomy (NCBI): domain Eukaryota; kingdom Metazoa; phylum Chordata; order Testudines; family Emydidae; genus Chrysemys; species Chrysemys picta. The sequence goes on from NW_027052879.1 coordinate 49,163, forward strand.
TTTAGTGCTGGGAGCTAGTCACCAAAACACCCCCACTGAGTGTTAGTAAGGGGGCAACAGTCCCCTTACACCAGGGTGGCTCGGCTTCCCCAGGGGGCAATTTAAAGGACCTAGGGCTCCCAGCAGGGGCCGGAGCCCCAGGCCCTTTAAGTTGCCACCAGACCCCCACTGCTGGAGCCCTGGGGTAGGACTGCGGGGCTCTGGGGGCTATTTAAAAAGTCCGGGGCTCCCGCTGCTTCTACCAACCCGGCCCTTTAAATAGCCACTGGAGCCCCGCTGCTTCCCCAGAGTTCCTGCGGCTATTTAAAGGGTCGGGGCGGTAGAAGCAGGGGAGCCCTGGGCCCTGACCCCCAGGGCGTGGTCGGCGACCCAGACATGTGAAATGGAGCTCATTAATAACCGATCAACAGCATATATGATGCAATGTACAGAATATATAATTTTATTATTTATATAGTTATGGAAAGTAAATAATACATGGAAGAAATGAAAGGCTTTTTTTTTACATTATTTTTTTTGTTAGTCATCCCTGCCGGGGCCCCACCAAAAAGGTTCGAATTGGGCCCCGCCCTTTCTAAAGCCGGCCCTGCTGGAGAGAACAGGAGGATTCAGTCAGCAGGGGCTGCCGATCCGTCCCATTCACCAGGGCTGCCATCCTGCTGCTTCAGCATTAGTGGCTGGGGTGACTTGGGGAAAGGTCTCAACCTCCCCACATCCCACTTCACTGCTACCAGAATCCCTCCTGGCCCCCCCGCTACAGTCCCCTCCCTACCCAACCTGGGTGGGGCTGGAAGAGAGGGGTCTGAGAACTTGAGCTGTGGATTGGAGGTGGAACAGCTGTCAGGGGCACTGACGGGGAGGTGGCAGGAGCTCCCCGTACAAGGAGAGGGGTTGCCACTGGAGGTCACTAGGAAGGACAACAAGACTCCATCCTGGGGGTCAGGAGGGGGAATCCATCCCTCAGAGGTGGGCAGGGGCTGGGTGGAAATGCTGCTGGTTCCAGGGGCCGTTAATTCCCCCTGATTCCTCGGAGGCGTCTGAGTCTCAGACAGGTTCTCGTTCCCTTGCAGCAGGAGGACGTCACGGCCAATGTGATGCGCCAGCTCCGTATCATGCGGCACTTGCGCCAGGTGCCCGAGGCGCTGCAGGGCCTGTGCCTCTGAGGCCACCAGCAACTCCCGCTCCCTGTGGCAGGTACTGCTCTGGCTCTCTGTAAATGGGGAGCTAGTGGAAGGGGAAATGGAGCCCCCTGGCACTCACAGAAAGCTGATTACAGAATGAGCCCGAACTGAGAGGCACCATATCCGCCCCCCTAAAGAGCCAGACTTCAGTGGTACACCCCAGCTGGGGTAGCAACAGGATTGAGAACGAGGTAGGAAGTTCAGAGCAGCAAGGAAAGCCTGGAGGGGAACTTGAGAAGAGAGGTTGGAAAAGTGCAGCAAAGAGAAAGGTGCAGACCTAGCTGTTGGGTCCAGGGCCCTGAGCTGCTATCAATGTCAGGGTGGGACTGGGTTCCCCTACCGGCCCCAGAGGAGGCGGTGTACACGCACCTGGAGAGGGTTCCCAAGCCCAGCAAGGGGGCTACAGGCTGAGCAAGTGCCCCAGCGATGGCAGAAGGACTTCTGTCTGTGGAAAGACCTCTTTGGACTTTGTGTGAGGCAAGCTGGGCCCCAGAAGGGTGGACTAAAGGTGGTGACCTGGCCGGAGTTACCAGGCAGAGAAACTGCCGTGGTGCTGGAGCGACCATGGATGGGGGACGCTAGCCCAGCGAGAGGGCTGTGATGCCATGCCTGGCTGCCGGGGGGCACCTAACGATGAATAGATTCATTTATGATTAGCATAGTTGGCAGGATTGAGTTCCCCCTGTGATCCGTGAGGGAAGTCTTGGTTGCTGAAGGAATCATAGAATATCAGAGTTGGAAGGGACCTCAGGAGGTATCTAGTCCAACGCCCTGCTCAAAGCAGAACCAATCCCCAGACAGTTTTTTGCCCTGATCCCTAAATGGCCCCCTCAAGGATTGAGCTCACAACCCCGGGTTTAGCAGGCCAATGCTCAAACCACTGAGCTATCCCTCCCCCAAGCAGGTGTATCAAGGGACCAAGCTGGTCGCTGGATTTCCCACTTCAGTTCCAGGGACTGGCTAAGCAGCCAAAGCAGATCTAGGGGTTTCTCCAGCAGCTCCTAGAAAACCAACAGACGCAGAAGGAAGTGCAGGTGGAGCTACAGATGCAGCAGCAGCAATACCTGTGAGAGATCCTGCAAAGGGAAATCAACCCAGAGTCTGCTATGCCCATGGACAAAAAGAGCAGAGAAGGAGAGCATGCCTGGGCTTTGCTGAGAAGGTTAGCCCAGGGAGAAGGGCATGAGAAAGTGTACAAACATGGCCTAATGGCAAGATGGGAGCAAGAGTTCTTTGTTTTGGGGGCAGAGAAGCAGGCCATATCAAAAGACACGGCCTGCTTAGGAAATTGCTGAGTGGCTGAACGAGGGGCCAGGGCCCTAAGAAGTTAGAAAGAAAGGAGAAGGTGTCCTCTGACACAAACCCCCATGAGGCAGGCAAGGTGGAGGTGGCTGGGGTGGCCATGGACCTTGCAGACCCTCCACCAACACACCCTGTCGGGTGCTGCAGGGAGATGAAGGACGAAATGATTGGCCCAGAGATGAAGCAGACTGGAGGAGGGACAAACACAAGGGTGGAGCAGTCCATGGTGGGTTCTCAGACCCTGACCGAAAAGGTTTTGGCCTATGCAGCGGCAGTAGCAAAAAGGCAACAGAAGACGCTAAAGGCTTCAGAACAGGCTCTGCAAGCAGCTGTTCATGAGACTGAGTGGCTGCAGGAAGAGCGTCGGGATACTGCAGAAGAGAAGGTTTGCCCCGAGCGAGCTGGCAGTGGAACTGCAGACACTGCGCACAGGCTGTACAAGTGCGCAGCCGGTGACAGCGATGAGATGAGGAGGGATGAAGCTTGGAGAAGAATAGAACTTGCCCCCGGGTGGGCCAGGTTCTAAGGAGGAGGGTATATAACGGGGGGCTTGGCCTGTGGGCTATAAAGCCTGGAGCTAGGCCAAATGGATTACAGAGTGAGCTCCAGCTGAGGGGAAACCGGGGGAAACTGCAACAAAGGTACAGGAGCAGGCCTAGCTGTTGGGTACAGGGCCTTGGGGCAGAACCTAGAATCCAGGGTAGGACTGGTTCTCCCATGGTCTCTAAGGAAGGGGATGTACAGGGCCATAGGAAGGGCTACCAAGGCCAGCAAGGGCAGGCCGAGCCAAAGTCAGGCTGAGGAAAAGCCCCCAAGGGACAGAGGATCTTGTTTCAGTTAAAGACATTTTTTGACTTTTCGTTTGGGATGAGCGAGACCCAGGAAGGAGTGGGACTAAAAGATGGTCGCCTGGCCGAAGGGCTGAGTTCCCAGCCAGAAACCTGCTGGCGGGCGTGCTAGCCCAAGAAATCTGTGACCCCAGGCCTTGAAGGAAGGGGCACCTATCAGTGAGTGAACTCTGTTACAAGCCTGCTTCCATTGTGGAAACAGCCTGGTATTGGAGGGTGGTGGGGATAGCCTGTGGGCGAGGATGGCTGGAGGGGTTATACAGGAGGGGCAGCAGCGTCCAGTGAGGAGATCAGGGAATGGGTTGTTTGCAGTCCTGCCACTGAGCGGTAACATGATCCTGGCCAGGTCACTCTCCCACCTGGTGCCTCACTTTCTCTATCTTTGAAATGGGGATCATCCCGACCCACATTAAGAAAGGGTTTGATCCTCTGCTCTTGCTTGCCAAATCCCTGCCCTCCTTGCCCCACACAGGCCTCTGCCCTGTTGCTCAAACTCCCATGCACATGTTAGTGCCTGTGTCACCCCCGCAACTGCAAGGTCTCATGTACAGTCTCCTGCCAGCAAACTGAAGCTGCCACTAGATCCAGAATAGGAATCGCAGTTCCTGTGCGCTGCTCTGAATGGAGTCTAGACCTGGCCATGGGGAAGGCCAACGCTCACATCCAGGTAGATCATCAACCTACTCCTCTGTCCCAGGAGCAGGAAGGCCTCTGGTTCGTGTTCCCTTCGGTAGCTGGAGCTGCTGAGTTGGGAGTGTGGTGGGCAGAGATGGGAACAGGCCATAGGATGAATCAAGTGTCAGGGGGAGACTCCCTGTGTGTGGGAGATGATGTTGCCCCTCTGTGGGGAATCCCTTCCTTGCAGATGCTGGGCTTTGGGTGCTGGACTCTGCCAGGAAGCCCAGCTCCCATCCCTAGCAGCTTGGCTGTTCCCTACACTGCTGTGCACCAGACTCTCTGCAGAGAGCTGCTCTGGGCAAGGACTACAGAGCCTGCTGTCATCCTGGCAGGTGTCACCCCAGGTTCCATAATCCTGACCCCTGGTCTCCCTCTGCTGGCAGGCTCTGAGCAAGGATTGATAGAGGTTCAGGTCAGAAAGGACCATTATGTGCATCTAGTCGCCCCTCCTGTACAACTCAGGGCCTAGAATGTGACCAAGTGGTTCCTTCAGCCAACCATAGCATGGGACTGAGCCAGAGCACGTCTTTTGGAACGACATCCACATGCAGGAGAGCCAGCTGGCTACCAGAAAATCTCTCTTCTGCAGTGACGTGGGGTTAAGGGACATGGCGGAAAAGACATGGCGGCTGTGACTAAACTTAGAGCAGGGTGGGGAACCGAGACACAGTTGGGACCTGTCTACACTACAGGTTGTCGTGCATTTGTAATCTGCTGACCCCCACATGTTGTTCAGAGCCTATGGACAACACAGCTCCTAAAGTGTGTTTGTTCTCTGCTTATCCCGTATGTACCAGCAGGGCTGGACAGCATTTCTCACTGTGCTGTGGGGAGCAGGTCCTGGGTACTAAGGGTCTGAAGAAGCTCTCAAGGACTAATTTTTTAAAATAATTGTTATCAATGATTTGGGAGAAAACATACAATCACTGCGGATAAGATTGGGGGGTGACAAAATACAGGCAGAGTGGTAATTCCTGATGGGGAGAGGGCAGTGATACAGAGCGATCTGGCTCATTTGGCCAGCTGGACCCATTCAAAGAAAACAAGTTTGAGCAGAGCCCAATGCAAGGTCCTATACGTAGCCACAAGGCACGCCGGCCACACCTCCAGAATGGGGACGTGTATCCAGGAAAGCAGTGACTCTGAAAAGGATTTAGGGGCCAGAGTGGAGAAGCCACTCAACATGAGCTCCCAGTGTGATGCTGTGGTGAACAGGGCTAAAGCCATCATTAGACGTAGGAGCAGAGCCGTGAGTAGCATAGGGAGGTGACAGCAGCAGCAGTGAGACTCCTATTGGAATACTGCCTCCAGTGTTGGTGTCCTCCTTTGAAAAAGATGGTCCTAGAAATTGGAGCTGGGGCAGCAAAGAGCCATGAAATGTTCTGAGGGCTGGAGAAAAATGCCTTCTAGTGAGCTATTGAAAGAGCTCAACCTGTTTAGCTTATCAAAAGAAGATTGAAAGGTGACTTCACTGAAGTGTTGAAATGCCTTAATGGAGGGAAAATATTGGGTATTAAAGGGCTCTTTAATCGAGCAGAGAAAGGCAGAACAAGACCCAATGGCTGGAAGGTGAAAAGAGACAAATTCCTATGACAAATAAGGCACAAATATTCAACAGCGAGGATGATTGACCACAGGAAGAAGCTACCACGGAAAGTAGTGGATTCTCCATCTCTTGATGTCGTTTAATAAAGACTAGATGCCTTTCCGGAATGTGTTTGCCCCAAAAGTAGCTATTGTGGTAGACAGGAGGCCTGTGATATGCGGGGGGTCAGATTAGATGCTCTAACGGTCTCTGCTGCCCATAAAGTCTACTCATTTCTGAGAAACCGAGTGTAGCATTGGGAGCAGCCTCTGCTTATTAAACAATCAGTTTGTCAGCACCTGCAGGACAATTTGGTTCTTAGGACTAGTGAGCATGGACTTGTCAAGAACAAATCATTCCAGACCAATCCTAGCTCCTTCTTTGGCAGGGTTAGGGGCCTAGTGGAGGTGGGTAAACAGTAGATGTGATCTATCTTGGTGTCAATAAGTCTTTTGACACAGTCCCATAGGACATTCTCACAAGCAAACAGATGCTGCTTAGCACTGTCAGAGCAGCTTTTGCTGCGGGATTCTCCCAGCACGTTCCAATAGTGGGAAAGTATGAAATCCCCATTTGACTGCTGGGGACAGAGCCTAGAGGGGGCAGCAACTTACCCCAAGTCCCACAGGTCAATAGGAAACCAGCAATGGAACCCAGGAGTCCTGACTCCCAGTTCCCTCCTCCAATCACTCCAGCGGAGCACACTCCCTCTCAAAGCAGGGGGACCGGACATGAGGGCCTGGTTGTAATTGCCAGCTGTGGGAGGGAGTGTGCAGCAGTGGTTAGTGAAGGGGCCTGGAAATAAGGACTGCTGGGTCTATTGGAGAGTGTCACTAGGAGCAGTGCATAAGATGAGGTGTCCTATCATGTATACTCAGATCAGATTAGGACATAATAGAATGGCTGAAATAGTTTATTTTATTTGTATTGTATTATTTTGCAATTGTTAAGAGCAGCAACTACTCAGCTCAGACTGAAGCATCTTATCTAATTTTTGAGATCTAAGTGTCTCCTCTTTGAGTGCCACGAGACAAGTTAACACATTGTGACAAAGATTTTCATTGCCACTTGTTATGATTTCAAGAAACAAACTGGTTTAGTTTGAATAGGATTTTCGGTCAGAAACGGTTTCAATGAAATTTCCCCACCATCTCGATTCCTGGGCTCTATCTCTGCCTTTCGGAGGGTGGTGGGGTGGTTTGCTGTCTGTTAGAACAAGAGTCTGATTTGGATAGGGATAGAGACCTCTTCAATGTTTTTAATGAAGTAAATACTAATGGGAATTGTGTGATCATGGGAGACTTTAACTTCCCAGATATAGACTGGAGGACAAGTGCTAGTAATATAATAGGGCTCAGATTTTCCTAGATGTGATAGCTGATGGATTCTTTCACCAAGTAGTTGCTGAACCAACAAGAGGGGATGCCATTTTAGATTTGGTTTTGGTGAGTAGTGAGGATCTCTTAGAAGAAATGGTTGTAGGGGACAGCCTTGGTTTGAGCGATCATGAGCTAATTCAGTTTAAACTAAATGGAAGGGTAAACAAAAATAGATCTGTGACTAGGGTTTTTTTTTTCAAAAGGGCTAACTTTAAAAAATTAAGGAAATTAGATAGGGAAGTGGATTGGACTGAAGAACTTGTGGAACAGATGGATCAGACTGAACAGGTTCCAAACCTCTCGGAGGCTCTGACCTTCTAAACAGGGACGTCTGTTTTCTAGTAAAATCAGGAAAAGGAAAGGAGAAAACTCAAAAGAGGTTCCTCCTGGCGCTCACGTACATGACCCCTAATACTCTCTCAGCCCTCAAAGAGAGACCTCGAGAAGGAGACTTGCTGAAGGAAAGCTACAGGGGACTCAGAGGTTTCCCTGGCCCTGCGCCCCTGTCCTGCCTGGCTGATGTCAGCATCTCTCTGTGAGGTCACCACCTCCCAAGCACCTTTGACCAATAGGCTGAGGCCTGCAAAAGGCCTTTGTGATGTCACTGTCACACCCATCCCTCGCCTGCAGTGCTAATGTTCTGCCGCAGGCCAGACCCTTTGGAGGTTTGAGCTACTCTCTGTGGATCACCCCGCTCAATGAGTGTTCATTCTAGGAAGCAAGCCGGCTAGACAGTAAAACAGCAGAGGCTGCTCCCAATGCTACACTCGGTTTCTCAGAAATGAGTAGACTTTATGGGCAGAAGAGACTGTTAGAGCATCTAATCTGACCCCCTGCATATCACAGGCCTTTCTGCACCATGTGGGGCAGGCAGAGCTCTGCCTGGGCGCAGGGGGAATGGAATGGGGGTAGATCAAGGAAAGGGGGGAGGGGAATGGGTGTGAGGGAAAGAGTTCCTGTCCCAGATGAAGGAATTTGGGGGCAGAGGAAAGGACCCTGCTCCACAGAGAGGGGAGAGGGTTTCTGTGAGTGCCAGGGGGCTCCATTTCCCCTTCCACTAGCTCCCCATTTACAGAGAGCCAGAGCAGTACCTGCAGCAGGGAGCGGGAGTTGCTGGTGGCCTCAGAGGCACAGGCCCTGCAGCGCCTCGGGCACCTGGCGCAAGTGCCGCATGATACGGAGCTGGCGCATCACATTGGCCGTGACGTCCTCCTGCTGCAAGGGAACGAGAACCTGTCTGAGACTCAGACGCCTCCGAGGAACCAGGGGGGATTAACGGCCCCTGGAACCAGCAGCATTTCCACCCAGCCCCTGCCCACCTCTGAGGGATGGATTCCCCCTCCTGACCCCCAGGATGGAGTCTTGTTGTCCTTCCTAGTGACCTCCAGTGGCAACCCCCCTCCTTGTACGGGGAGCTCCTGCCACTTCCCCGTCAGTGCCCCTGACAGCTGTTCCACCTCCAATCCACAGCTCAAGTTCTCGGACCCCTCTCCTCCAGCCCCACCCAGGTTGGGTAGGGAGGGGACTGTAGCGGGGGGGTCAGGAGGGATTCTGGCAGCAGTGAAGTGGGATGTGGGGAGGTTGAGACCTTTCCCCAAGTCACCCAAGCCACTAATGCTGAAGCCGCAGGATGGCAGCCCTGGTGAATGGGACGGATCGGCAGCCCCTGCTGACTAGGGTTACCATACGTCCGGTTTTTCCCGGACATGTCCTGCTTTTTGGCAATCAAACACCCGTCCAGGGGGAATTGCCGAAAAGCCAAACATGTCCGGGAAAATGCCGGCCGGGCACTTCCCCTCCCGCGGCTGCTCTGCTCGTCCCCTCTCAGACTTTAAGAGCCGAGCTGCCCGAGCCAGCGCTACCGGCTTCGGGCAGGCCCCCCTGCCTCCGGACTCCCAGCCGCCGGCCAGGCACTTCCCTTCCCGGGCTCCAGCTGAGCTGCTCCGCTCCTCCCCTCTCAGACTTTAAGAGCCGAGCTGCCCGAGCCAGCGCTACTGGCTTCGGGCAGCCCCCCCTGCCTCCGGACCCCGAGCCACGGGCCAGGCACTTCCCTTCCCGGGCTCCAGCTGCGCTGGAGAAGCGCCGGCTGGGGGCGCAGGGTCTGGGGGCTGCCCGGCAAACCGTGAAGCCGGTAGCGCTGGGGCAGCCCTTTCCCCATGGCTGGGAGTGGGAGGGAGGAGGGGGCTGAGTTAGGGCGGGGAAGGGGCGGAGTTGGGGTGGGGCTAGGGGGTGAGGAAATGGGCGGGGCCAGGGCCCGTGGAGGGTCCTCTTTTTTTATTTATTAGACATGGTAACCCTACTGCTGACTGAATCCTCCTGTTCTCTCCAGAACGGGTCCAGCCTTGCCAGCAGCAGGACAAGCATCCCCTGCCCATGTGCCTCAGCCCTGCCTGGTCAGATGCCATCACCCGTCAGTCCTTGGCCTCCCAGGCTGCCAGTGATGGGAGCAACTCTGGGTGGTAGCTCGGGTGACACAGACACCAGACCACTAGGAATTGAGTGCGGCCCTGTGGGACAGGAGAGTCTCGCAGAGGGCACTTGAGGGACTCTCCTGCCCTTCCCAAGAGCGATAGCACCCTGTCCTAAGAACGTAAGTCTGGGATGAGGCAAAGCTTGTCATTAATTAGCCTGGCTAAAGAGCTGGGTGGAGCTGCTCCGGGGACAAGCTGGCTCGCTCCTGCTCATGGAGGTGAATTCATCTCCCTTCCCAGGAGCACCTGCTCTCCCTTTCATTTCCCACCAGGCTCCTTGTGCCAGGCCAGCGAATGGCCACAGGATGGGAATGAGGCCTGGGCCCCGCCCCAATCTCCTGAGTCTAATGCAGCTGCTCACCTTGTCCCCCATCAGCTGCTGGGTTCCCCCCAGGAGGGAGTAGGTGACAGGGAGAGAGACACACACATTTGTCCTTCTGGTTGCAGGGCTTGTGTCCTTCCAATCCCATTGGTGGCTGCACAGTGGGCAGAGTCCTCGCTGCGTGCCCGGCCCAACAGAATTGCAGGGCATGGTGTGGAACACAGAAAGAGATAGAGAGACTCATCCTCCAGCCGGGGTCAGTCCGAGAGAAATTGGCTGAGGTCCCAGTCTCACTCTTCTAGCGGGTGCCATTTCCCAGCTGGGTTCCTTACCCCTCTGGTGCAGCAGCAGCTGGTAGAGCCGGTAAACCCCCTCCCTGGCCTGCTGGCTGATGTCCTTGGCTGGGTCACTGACGGACAGAGCCAGCTGTGCCATGTGGTGACCCATCCTGGGGAATTCCGCTGAGTTCTAATGGACGGGAGAGGGAGAGGGGACTCCATCAGCATTTTCCTGTTAGCTCCCAGTCCCCCCCGGGCCAGGACTCTCCTTCCCCTCAGCCCCTCTGCAGGAGATGCTAGAGGATAGGAGCTAGAGCCAGACCCTTAATTTCCTCTGCCCCCAAGGAAGCCTGGAGCACAGGGCTGTGGACAGGGCCCTCCATGAGGACTTGCTTCCCCAGCTGCTCCAGGATGACAGGGAGGCATGAACCTGGAGCACAGTCCCCTTAAAAGCCCAGAGTCACCACTTAACTAGGACAAGAAGAACTTGACTCAAGCCAGGCTCACTCTCTGCTCTGACTCTGCCTCCCCAAGAGGAACACTCCTAACCCACAGCCCCTGCAGCAGCAGATCCTACAGCCCGTCAGAGCCAGATCACCTACGCCTGGAGTCAGGAAGCTGGGGTCAGAGGTCACTTATGTCAAACTCAGGGAGGGTGATGGTGAATCTGAGCAGGGCCGTGCTGCTCTTAACGGCCCTGGCTCTCTCTCGCGGCACCCTGGACACGATCCAGTAGTTAATGTGCTGTGGGGAAAGGAGGCATTGCACTGACTGCCCTGACCAAGGATGCCCACTGGGGGCCCGGCTAGGAGGACAGACTGGAAAATGGATCTAAGAGTGAAGGTAAAATTGCCCCCACCCCTCTCATCGGGCTCACCTCCAAGATGTAGTGGAGCCTGTCGGTGTCTGGGGACTCTGCCAGCAGGTTCCCCAGCATGGCGTCCAGGAGGTCTGGCAAGACCCTAGGCAGATCCTGAAAGTAAGGGAGAGCCATGGGTCAGAGTTAGGGAAACTGGGGCTAAACTTGCCACAGGATGGGAAGACGGGTCTCTGGGAAGCACTGGTGAGACCCCCAAACACATATCCTGGCCTCTCTCCTTCACATCCCACTGCAGGCAATTAGCAAGGACTCATGGCAGGATGACAGCTGGCTCTTCAATCCATGACTTTAGCATGATCTACCTGCACTTGGGCGGTGTCCTTCTCCATGCCCAGGGTGAAGACGGCGTGCAGGGCAGCTCGGAGGAGGTGGGTCTCCAGCTCTGGCTCCAGGGCAGGTGTCATGGTGCTGGCAAGAGAGAGGAGCCGGTATTAGACTGTGCAGTACGGGGATTGGACTGGCACCAACACGCAGGTGAAACTGCAGGGAAATAGGCACAGGCTGGCAAGAAGGGAAACTGAGGCACCGAGCCAGGGAATGACAAGGCCAAGGTTTCTCAGACAGACAGTGGCAGGGCAGGAATAGCCCCTGTTCCCTGCACCCTGCTGCCCCTCCTGTATCTGATCCTGGGTGTGAGCCTCTCCCCAAAGCCGTTGCAATGTTACTGGAGTGAAAAGAACAGCCCAGCCAGGAGAGAGTGAACCTTCCCCGCACCTCTGCCAGAGGAGCCACCCTTGGGCGGTGACCTGGGAGTGGGAGGGGCAGTGACTCCCAGCCCTGGGCCTGAGCAGCACTGGGGTTAGGGGAAGCGGGCCGGAGGGTCTCGGTACCTGAGGTTGCCCACAGCAATCAGGGAGTTGGCGAGGACGGCGCCGGGTGGAGAGTTATCAGGCAGCTCCTCAATGAGCTCCTGTGAGACCCAAAGGAGACAAAGGAGCGTGTGAGATTCGGGCCTCACTGACACTTCCCAGTGAGGAGATTACACAGCCAGGGCCCCACACAGCCAGCAGGATCCCCCCACCTGCCCCCCACTCCTCCGATTCCTGCCCAATAGTGACCACTCTCCGAATTTCTCCCGTCTCTTCTCCCCAGTCTTCAGCCCCAGCAATCCCTGCCCTCAGCTGCCCCTCCAGCACCAGCCATCCCCCATCCATTGGCCTGGGGAGACCCCTGCCCCTCCCATGTCTCTGTCCTCCCTCTGGGCGCCGTGTCTCGCTCACCACAATCCTCTCCGCCACAGCCGCCTTGCAGCAGTGCGGCTCCAGTGTGTCCTGCCCTCTCTGCTGTGCAGCGAGCCGCGGGGTGGATGGCGGGCAGGAACACGAGCTGCTGGGCCTCCTCCTGCACCCACCAGGAGTGGGGTTAGGGGAGAGAGAGCCAGTTAGCCAGGGACCTCCCTGCCCCCACACAGCAGCTGCAGGACTCAGGCCTGAATGGGGGATAGTGGGGACCCGCCCATTGTCCAAATCACCCACCACTCCACCACAAGCAGGGTCAGGAACTGGGACAGTGCCTGTGGGGGGAGGAGACCTGGCTGGTGTGTGACAGACACCCCCACCTCTGGGGTCCCAGATCATGGAGGAGAAAGGTCCCCATTAGGGCTGGTGGATCATCAGGGACAAGAACCTCTGCAGGGGGTCAGGTGCTGGGAAGAGGCAGGACAGTCTCGGTTCCAGCACAGCTGGGGAACGTTTGTACCTTTTCTCCGTCTTGGAGCTGCTCTCGGCTGTTATTGAGAGCAGCCTCCTCTGTGGCCACGTCCACCCATTCCTCCTCCTCGTCCCCTGAGTCCCTGGCGGTCCCTGCACCAGGGAGAGAAGGGGACAGGGTGACGCCTGCTGCCACTCGGGGAAAGGACAGGGGCACCCTGGGGCAATGTGTCCCCTTCCCACCTCCGGGACCCAGGGCAGATCGGGCCCCACACTCCCCCGTCTCAGTGATGCCTTCAGCCCCCAACTCCTTCAGGAGCCCATAGCAAAGAAACCCTCCCACGCTGTCCTGGACTCCCTGGGAGGTGCCTCCCCCCAACTGGAGCACCGAGGACCAAAGTGGCAGCATCTAGTGTCAGTGGGGTTCATGTGGCTCAGGCCAGACCCCTGGGCTGGGGATCCGCCCCCATAGCACTGATCGAGGGCCTGGGCCCAGGGTGTTCACAGCCCCGCCCTCACCTCTCCCTGAGCCCAGCCTGACTCCTCACCTGGAACAAAGCTGCGGCGCCCATCGGCCTCGCTGCTGCCCGAGTCCCAGGCACTGCTGCTGTCCCATGGGGAGCGGGCCGAGCTGCTGGTGGTGGGACAGGGATCCTCCACCTCCTGCCCTGGGGAGGCTGGAAGGTCCTCACTGACCGGGCCGGGCGATGCCTCCTGCTGGGAATCAGGGCTGGGCTCCTGGGGCTGCTGCTGCCCACACAACATGTCCCAGAGTCACTCTGCCCGGCTCCCCTCCTGCGCTGGGTCCTGCCTGCCCAGCCGCAGCCTGGCCCAGCTCCATTTCAACCTGGCCTCTCTCACATCGGCGCCTGCGCTGGGAGCGGGTTTTCTCCGCCAGAAGACTGGGCACTTCCACCTCCTGGCCTGGCTGGGAGCTCCTTCCCCGCCAGTGGGGACGGAGGGGCCGCTCTGCTCCCGGGGAAGATGGCAGCTGCTTCCCTCAGGCTCTGGGGCCACCTGCAGAGCCTTCTTCCTGAACATCCTCAGGAGCCTGGCCACCCTGGAACCGAGCGGGGAGCGGGCGTGAGTCTGGGGTCAAGGCAGCCTCTCACTAACCAGCCTGTTTGGTCCCTCCCCATCCCTGCCCCAGCCAGAGCAGCTCCTCGTCCCCCCACAGGGGTGCATGTAATGCAATCTACACGCACTGGCAGGAGTTCATTGCATGATCTGCTCCCAGCGTTCCCCCTCGTCACCCCTGGGGCTGCAATGCCCGGGGAGTCTCCTCCTTTTCCATCACTGGGCTCAGTCACTTTGGACAAGCAGCTCCCTCCTGCCGTCCCAGGCCACACTCCCCCCCAGGCTAGAGAAGGAACAGAACCCAGGAGTCCGGACTTCTCCTGGGAAACCATTCCCCACGTCAAAGTCCCGAGGCAGAGCAAGGCCAGGGCCCCTGCCGTTCCCATTGATTTCCATGCTCAGCAGCTCACAGGGTCTGGCCCAGCTCAGAGACGCTCAGCCTGGGGAACAGTCTCCCACAAGGGAAGCGTTGGGAGCCCCATTGCTGGGACCTTTCCAAACACACTGCAGACGGCTCTGGAGAAGCCCCTCCCCGGTCTGAGAGCGAGGGGCTCCTGGGGGCGGTTTGCAAATCCAATCTCCTTTGGGAGAGATTCTTTCCCCCTCTTTCTGCCTCTCCCCAGACAGACAGGGGACGCCAACGGGGAACCCTAATGCCACTCACTTGCTCTGCTGACGGAGCGATGGATGGAGGATGTTCAGTGTCGTCCCTCGCCCTCCTCCTCACTCCCCAAAGCCAAGGCAGGCTGGAGAGGGTGGTGGTGACCTGAGGAGTTACCCTGCCCAGCCAGCAGGCAGGGTGATAGCACTGGGCGATCGACTGGCTGTGAAAACAAGAGTCTATCTTATTGCCAAGGGACAGAGAAACTCGGCCAGCAGCAGGGGGTGCCGAACACTGGCCTAATGCGGGGGTGACAGCGCCTCCGGGATCCTGACATCCCGGCACTTTACACACCTTCCTGGAGCCTCCCAACCCCCCTGGTCTGTAGGGGCTGCTACCCCAACCCTACTGATGGGAAACAGGCCTGGGGTGGGGAAGCTACTGGCTCAGGGTCACACCAAGTGTCAGAGCCAGGGATGGGACCCAGCAGTCCTTATTTCCAGGCCCCTTCACTAACCACTGCTGCACACTCCCTCCCATAGCTGGCAATTACAACCAGGCCTTCATGTCCGGTCCCCCTGCTTTGAGAGGGAGTGTGCTCCGCTGGAGTGACTGGAGCAGGGAACTGGGAGTCAGGACTCCTGGGTTCCATTGCTGGTTTCCTATTGACCTGTGGGACTTTGGGTAAGTTGCTCCCCGCTCTAGGCTCTGTCCCCAGCAGTCAAATGGGGATTTCATACTTTCCCACTATTGGAAAGTGCTGGGAGACTCCCCCAGCAAAAGCTGCTCTGACAGTGCTAAGCAGCATCTGACCATTAGAGGTCAGAGCGCACTGCCCAGGAGGAGGAGTGTTTGGTTCTGGGCTGTTGGAGTACGGGCTTTCAACCATCTGTGCACACATATTGTACTAATTGCATCTAGACCACATCTCCCTAGTTTGCTTGTGAGAATGTCCTTATTAACACCAAGATGGATCACATCTACTGTTTACCCACCTCCACTAGGCCCGTAACCCTGCCAAAGAAGGAGCTAGGATTGGTTTGGAATGATTTGTTCTTGACAAGTCCATGCTCACTAGTCCTAAGAACCAAATTGTCCTGTAGGTGCTGACAAACTGATTGTTTAATAAGGAGTTCCAGTATCTTTCCAGGTATGTTAATGGATGGGAAGACGTTCTTTTTCAGGGATCTCTGACGAGAACTGGGGCACAGCACTTAGTTTGTTGAGGCCATAAAATGGAGACAGGCACCTCTTCTCTTCTCCCAGCACCCCAGATACCTAAAAGAGTGGGACTCACATCCCTCAATGGGCTTTAAAAAAGACAATGGTTACAATGTGGCCCCAACCATTTCTGGTTTCTGCAGACTAGATGTTTTAGCAAAGTTTAGAATTCCTTGGTGCTCGACACCATGAAACTCCCCTTTCTCCTTTACAAAGGGCTTTAACGCCCCTTATCTCACCCAGGCTCTCGACTGCCCAAAGTTGGAGAATTGTCCCTGTTCCCATTGCAGAGCACTCCCCACGACACACACACAGAGTCCTCCTGGTGGTGGGAGGGGAACAGAGGAAAGGACAAAAGAAGTAAGAGATGAAGAGAAAGGAGGGAGGGATGGAGGAAAAGGTAAAACAAAAAGGACAAACCCTAATGTCCCCAGTGATTCTAAGGGACAAAATCCCAGGTGGGGAATAAAATTCGGCCACCTTAAGCTAGTGTTTTCCATGCCTAGAATTCAGCTGGCGCCAGATGCATCAGACTGAACAGGTTCCAAACCTCTCGGAGGCTCTTACCTTCTAAACAGGAACGTCTGTTTTCTAGTAAAATCAGGGAAAAGAAAGGAGAAAACTCAAAAGAGGTTCCTCCTGGCGCTCATGTACGTGACCCCTAATACTCTCTCAGTCCTCAAAGAGAGCCCTCGAGAAGGAGACTTGCTGAAGGAAAGCTACAGGGGACTCTGAGGTTTCCCTGGCCCTGCGCCCCTGTCCTGCCTGGCTGATGTCAGCATCTCTCTGTGAGGTCACCACCTCCCCAGCACCTTTGACCAATAGGCTGACGTCCTGCAAAAGGCCTTTGTGATGTCACTCCCACACACACCCCTCCCCTGCAGTGCTAATGTCCTGCCGCAGGCCAGACACTTTGGAGGTTTGAGCTACTCTCTGTGGATCACCTCACTCAATGAGTGTTCATTCTAGGAAGCAAGCCGGCTAGACAGTAAAACATCAGATGCTGCTCCCAATCCTACACTCGGTTTCTCAGAAATGAGTAGACTTTATGGCCAGAAGAGACAGTTAGAGCATCTAATCTGACCCCCTGCATATCACAGGCCTCCTGTCTACCACAATAGCTACTTTTGGGGTAAACACATTCCAGAAAGGCATCTAGTCTTTATTAAATGACATCAAGAGACGGAGAATCCACCACTTTCCTTGGTAGCTTCTTCCTGTGGTCAGTCATCCTCGCTGTTGAATATTTGTGCCTTATTTGTCATAGGAATTTGTCTCTTTTCACCTTCCAGCCATTCCCAAACCTCAGCCAGCATTTGTAGCTGACAAATCTCACGAATTGTCACAGATTGCGGTGTTACTAGAGGAGGTTTTGGAATTAACTGATAAGTCACTGGGACCAGATGGCATTCACCCAAGAGTTCTGAAAGAACTCAGATGTGAAATTGCGGAACTACTAATTATGGTTTGTAACCTGTCCTTTAAATCAGCTTCTGTATCCATGACTGGAAGATAGCTAATGTAACGCCAATATTTAAAAAGGGCACTATTGGTGATCCCGGCAATTACAGACCAGTCAGTCTAATGTCAGTACCGGGCAAATTAGTTGAAACAATTGTAAAGAATAAAATTGTCAGACACATAGAAGAACATAAATTGTTGGGCAAAAGTCAACATAGTTTAGGTAAAGGGAAATCATGTCTTACTAATCTATTCGAGTTCTTTGAAGGGGTCAACAAACATGTGGACAAGGGGGATCCAGTGGACATAGTGTACTTAGATTTCCAGAAAGCCTTTGACAAGGTCCCTCACCAAAGGGTCTTATGTAAATTAAGTTGTCATGGGATAAGAGGGAAGATCCTTTCATGGATTGAGAACTGGTTAAAAGACAGGGAACTAAGGGTAGGAATAAATGGTAAATTCTCAGAATGGAGAGGGGTAACTAGTGGTGTTCCCCAAGGGTCAGTCCTAGGACCAATGCTATTCAACTTATTCATAAATGATCTGGAGAAAGGGGTAAAAAGTGAGGTGGCAAAGTTTGCAGATGATACTAAAGTGCTCAAGATAGTTAAGACCAAAGCAGACTGTGAAGAACTTCAAAAAGATCTCCCAAAACTAAGTGATTGGGCAACAAAATGGCAAATGAAATTTAATGTGGACAACGTAAAGTAATGCACATTGGGAAAAATAACCCCAACTATACATACAATATGATGGGGGCTAATTTAGCCTCAATGAATCAGGAAAAAGATCTTGGAGTCATCGTGGATAGTTCTCTGAAGACTTCCACGCAGTGTGCAGTGGCAGTCAAAAAACCAAACAGGATGTTAGGAATCATTAAAAAGGGGATAGAGAATAAGACGGAGAATATCTTATTGCCCTTATATAAATCCATGGTACACCCACATCTTGAATACTGTGTACAGATGTGGTCTCCTCATCTCAAAAAAGATATACTGGCATTAGAAAAGGTTCAGAGAAGGGTAATTAAAATGATTAGAGGTTTGGAAGGGGTCCCATATGAGGAGAGATTAAAGAGGCTAGGACTTTTCAGCTTGGAAAAGAGAAGACTATGGGGGGATATGATAGAGGTATATGAAATCATGAGTGATGTGAAGAAAGTGAATAAGGAAAAGTTATTTACTTGTTCCCATAATATAAGAACTCCACTAGTAATCTCCCTCCAGCCTGACAGTTCACCTTTCAGTACGACCCGTTGTAGTCTCCCCTTTAACCAATTCCTTATCCACCTTTCAATTTTCATATTGATCCTCATCTTTTCCAATTTAGCTAATAATTCCCCATGTGGAACTGTATCAAATGCCTTACTGAAATCGAGGTAAATTAGATCCACTGCGTTTCCTTTGTCTAAAAAATCTGTGACCTTCTCAAAGAAGGAGATCAGGTTGGTTTGGCACGCTCTACCTTTTGTAAAGCCATGTTGTATTTTGTCCCAATTACCATTGACCTCAATGTCCTTAACTACTTTCTCCTTCAAAACATTTTCTGAGACCTTGCATACTACAGATGTCAAACTAACAGGCCTGTAGTTACCCGGATCACTTTTTTCCCCTTTCTTAAAGCTAGGAACTATGTTAGCAATTCTCCAGTCATACGGAACAACCCCTGAGTTTACTGATTCATTAACATTTTTTGCTAATGGGCTTGCAATTTCATATGCCAGTTCCTTTAATATTCTTGGATGAAGATTATCTGGGACCCCTGATTTAGTCCCATTAAACTGTTCGAGTTTGGCTTCTAACTCAGATGTGGTAATATCTACCTCCATATCCTCATTCCCATTTGTCATCCTACCATTATCTCTAAGCTCCTCATTAGCCTCTTAAAGACTGAGGCAAAGTATTTGTTTAGATATTGGGCCATGCCTAGATTATCCTTAACCTCCACTCCATCCTCAGTGTTTAGCGGTCCCACTTCTTTCTTTGTTTTCTTCTTATTTATATGGCTATAGAACCTTTTACACCTTTTACTATTGGTTTGAATTCCCTTTGCAAGGTCCAACTCTACATGGCTTTCGGCCTTTCTCACTTTGTCCCTACATTTTCTGACCTCAGTAAGGTAGCTTTCCTTGCTGATCACTCCCATCTTCCACACCTTGTAGGCTTTCTGCTTTTTCTTAATCATCTCTCTGAGATGCTTGCTCATCCAACTTGGTCTACAACTCCTGCCTATGAATTTTCCCCCCTTTCTTGGGATGCAGGCTTCTGATAGTTTCTGCAACTTTGACTTGAAGTAATTCCAGGCCTTCTCCACCTTTAGATCCACAAGTTCTTCAGTCCAATCCACTTCCCTATCTAATTTCCTTAATTTTTTAAAGTTAGCCCTTTTGAAATCAAAAACCCTAGTCACAGATCTATTTTTGTTTACCCTTCCATTTAGTTTAAACTGAATTAGCTCATGATCGCTCAAACCAAGGCTGTCCCCTACAACCATTTCTTCTAAGAGATCCTCACTACCCACACCAAATCTAAAATGGCATCCCCTCTTGTTGGTTCTTCAACTACTTGGTGAAGGAATCCATCAGCTATCACATCTAGGAAAATCTGAGCCCTATTATATTACTAGCACTTGTCCTCCAGTCTATATCTGGGAAGTTAAAGTCTCCCATGATCACACAATTCCCATTAGTATTTACTTCATTAGAAACATTAAAGAGGTCTCTATCCCTATCCAAATCAGACTCCTGTTCTAACAGACAGCAAACCCCCCAAAGACAGGGATAGAGCCCAGAAATCGAGATGGTGGGGAAATTTCATTGAAACCGTTTCTGTCCGAAAATCCCATTCAAACTAAACCAGTTTGTTTCTTGAAATCATATCAAGTGGCATGAAAATTCTTTGCAAAAATATTTTGTTGCAAAACAAAAGCATCTTCTGTGTCACAAAAAGAACAGGAGTACGTGTTTGTCTCGTCGCACACAAAGAGGAGACACTTAGATCTCAAAAATTAGATAAGATGTTTCAGTCTGAGCTAAGTAGTTGCTGCTCTTAACAATTGCAACATAATAAAATACAAATAAAATAGACTATTTCAGCCATTCTATTATGTCCTAATCTGATCTGAGTAAACGTGATAGGACACCTCATCTTATGCACTGCTCCTAGTGACACTCTCCAATAGATCCCCATCCTCCACCTGTCGGGAGGTAGGTAGGAGCGGATTGTTATCCCTACTTGAAAGAGGGAGAAGCTAAGGCTGAGAAAGGAGAATTGACTTGTCTTAGGTCACACAGCCAGTCCGTGGCAGAGTTGGGAATAGGACCCAAGAGCCCTGATTTTCAAACTAACCATCGGATCTTGAATTTCAGACATTGAATGACCTGAATAAAGTGTTCTCAAGTGAGTTCCAGACCAGCAAGAGTTCATAGTAATTATTCAGCAAGTATTTTAGGAGAACTGGAATGGTAGAGAAAATAATGAACTGCAGAGAAGCAGCAAAATTTGTCGAACATATGACTGGTTATGACTATTTACTTGGTCTTAAAAGAAAACAACAGGGACCTGAGTCTCCTCCCTGTCAATAACCCCCTGCTCAGCCACTCAGGGTAGCGACCGAGGGGTGGGAGGATGAGGGTTCTCACCAGAGAGCCCAAAGGATGGCCCAGGTCACCGCTGGGGATCACTGTCTGAGCACTATTTCAACGCCACATTTTTCGGTGGACCTCCCACAATGGGAGTTGTAGAGCACCCCCCACGACACACACCCCCCCCCCTCCTGGTGGTGGGAGGGGAACGGGGAAAGGACAAAAGAAGTAAGAGATGAAGAGAAAGGAGGGAGGGATGGAGGAAAAGGTAAAAGAAAAAGGACAAACCCTAATGTCCCCAGTGATTCTAAGGGACAAAATCCCAGGTGGGGAATAAAATTCGGCCACCTTAAGCTAGTGTTTTCCATGCCTAGAATTCAGCTGGCGCCAGATGCATCAGACTGAACAGGTTCCAAACCTCTCGGAGGCTCTTACCTTCTAAACAGGGACGTCAGTTTTCTAGTGAAATCAGGAAAAAGAAAGGAGAAAACTCAAAAGAGGTTCCTCCTGGTGCTCACGTACGTGAACCCAAATACTCTCTCAGCCCTCAAAGAGAGCCCTCGAGAAGGAGACTTGCTGAAGCAAAGCCACAGGGGTCTCTGAGGTTTCCCTGGCCCTGCGCCCCTGTCCTGCCTGGCTGATGTCAGCATCCCTCTGTGAGGTCACCACCTCCCCTGCACCTTTGGCCAATAGGCTGACGTCCTGCAAAAGGCCTTTGTGATGTCACTGCCATACCCACCCCTCCCCTGCAGTGTTAATGTCCTGCCGCAGGCCAGACCCTTTGGAGGTTTGAGCTACTCCCTGTGGATCACCTCACTCAATGAGTGTTCATTCTAGGAAGCAAGCCGGCTAGACAGTAAAACAGTAGAGGCTGCTCCCAATGCTACACTCGGTTTCTCAGAAATGAGTAGACTTTATGGCCGGAAGAGACAGTTAGAGCGTCTAATCTGACCCCTTGCATATCACAGGCCTCGTGTCTACCACAATAGCTACTTTTGGGGCAAACACATTCCGGAAAGGCATCTAGTCTTTATTAATGACATCAAGAGATGGAGAATCCACCACTTTCCTTGGTAGCTTCTTCCTGTGTTCAATCATCCTCGCTGTTGAATATTTGTGCCTTATTTGTCATAGGAATTTGTCTCTTTTCACCTTCCAGCCATTGGGTCTTGTTCTGCCTTTCTCTGCTAGACTAGAGAGCCCTTTAATACCCAGTATTTTCTCTCCATTAAGGCACTTCAACACTTCAATGAAGTCCCCTTCAATCTTCTTTTGATAAGCTAAACAGGTTAAGCTCTTTCAATAGCTCACTAGAAGGCATTTTTCTCCAGCCCTCAGAACATTTCATGGCTCTTTGCTGCCCCAGCTCCAATTTCTAGGACCATCTTTTTCAAAGAAGGACACCAAGACTGGAGGCAGTATTCCAATAGCAGTCTCACTGCTGCTGTGTCACCTCCCTATCCTACTCACGGCTCTGCTCCTACGTCTAATGATGGCTTTAGCCCTGTTCACCACAGCATCACACTGGGAGCTCATGTTGAGTGGCTTCTCCACTCTGGCCCCTAAATTCTTTTCAGAGTCACTGCTTTCCTGGATCCACGTCCCCATTCTGGAGGTGTGGCCGGCGTGCCTTGTTGCCACGTATAGGCCCTTGCATTGGGCTCTGCTCAAACTTGTTTTCTTTGAATGGGTCCAGCTGGCCGAATGAGCCAGATCGCTCTGTATCACTGCCCTCTCCCCATCAGGAATTACCACTCTGCCTGTATTTTGTCACCCCCCAATCTTATCCGCAGTGATTGTATGTTTTCTCCCAATTCATTGATAACAATTATTTTAAAAAATTAGTCCTTGAGAGCTTCTTCAGACCCTTAGTACCCAGGACCTGCTCCCCACATCACAGTGAGAAATGCTGTCCAGCCCTGCTGGTACATAGGGGATAAGCACAGAACAAACGTACCTTTAGGAGCTGTGTTGTCCATAGGCTCTGAACAACATGTGGGGGTCAGCAGATTATAAACGCACGACAGACCTGTAGTGTAGACAGGTCCCAACTGTGTCTCGGTTTCCCACCCTGTAAAATGGGGAGAACAAACAAAACCTTGATTAGCTCCATTTGATAGCTGGGGAAACCGAGGCACCCAGCGGTGCAGAGACTCGCTCATGGTCCCAAAGCCAGGAATAGAAAACAGCAGATCTGATAGCCAGGCCTGGGACCTAACCCTGGTTTTCCTGGCCTTGCTGCTCTAAGTTTAGTCACAGCCTCCATGTCTTTTCCCCCGTGTCCCTTAACCCCACGTCACTGCAGAAGAGAGATTTTCTGGTAGCCAGCTGGCTCTCCTGCATGTGGATGTCGTTCCAAAAGACGTGCTCTGGCTCAGTCCCATGCTATGGTTGACTGAAGGAACCACTTGGTCACATTCTAGCCCTGAGTTATACAGGAGGGGCGACTAGATGCACATAATGGTCCTTTCTGACCTGAACCTCTATCAATCGCTACATTTTCTGCTGCTAGGAAGAGAACTCTGGACCTATTTTCTCTCATTCACTTTCAGTCGGAATAATTTCAATCCAGGCCAAAGGATTTCCTCTTCCATTGTGTCTTCAGCACCTTTGCGAGCAACCAGTTACTGTTACCCACAGGTTACCAGTTTCAACCTGTCCCAGGGTGAGATGGCCAGGAAAGGGGTTGGAGCTCAACTGCACCTGGCCCAGGTGATGCAGGTCCCTAGGGTGAAGGGAATAAGTGTGGGGGTCACGTGACAAGACGCAGCCTGTGACTAGGACCCAGGCCTGCTGAGAGATAGAAGGGCAGCCTGTACTCAGCCAGGAGAGAGACCCCAAGGGAAGCAGGCATGGGAGGGGCTTGGAGCGTCCTTTAAAGGTGAGGGTCAAGCTGGGAAGGGGCCAGGCTGAGCACTAAGGACAAGGCCCTAGGAGGGAAAGATAGGGCAGTTTAGGAGATGGGGCACATAGTTCAGTTGGTTTCGGTTCCCAGGACCAGACACCCAGAGGTGAAGGTGATTGTCGGGGCTTCTGTCCTTCTTCCCCAGTGTAGATTTGATGGTGGAGAAGACTGATGCCGTAAGGGGGAAGTGAGTTACCCCAAAGTCACCCAGTGAGTTTATATCACCAATGCATACTCGGAAGGATCCAATAGAAACATGGATTTTCCAGTCTCTTCTTTCTAGGAGTCCCCAGGGCTAAGGTAAACCCCCTGCGGCCCCTCCCCATTCTGCTCACCTCCAAGATGTGCTGGAGTTTGTCTGTGCTGGGGGGTGCTGTCAGCAGGATCGAGAGCTCGTCATCCATGTTCTCTGGGCAGGCCTTGCTCAGAGCCTGCCAGCGGAGGGAGACCAGGGGTCAGGAGCCTGCATTAGCACCGGTGTGCCATTGACCAGGAGCTGGCTGAGGTAAGCGCCGCCTGGCCGGAGCTCGCACCCAGAAACCCTGCCCCAGGTCGGAACCCCCTCCCATACCCAAATTCCCTCCCAGACCTCACACCCGGCACCCCAACCCCCTGCCCCAGGTCGGAACCCCCTCCTGTACCCTAATCCCTCCCAGACCCCACACCCCCACCCCAGCCCTGAGCCCCCTCCCGCACCCAAACTCCCTCCCAGAGTCCGCACCCCAACCCTCTGTCCCAGCCCGGATCCCCCTCTGGCACCCCAACCCCCTAATCTCCAGCCCAATCCCAGAGCTCGCATCCCCACCGGAGCCCTCACCCCTCCCTGCACTCCAACCCCCAGCTCCAGCCCAGTGAAAGTGAGTGAGGGTGTGAGAGCGAACGACTGAGAGAGGTGGGCTGGGCTGGAGTGAGTGGGGGTGGGGCCTTGGGGAAGGGCATGAAAGGGGTTGGGTCAAGGGCGTTTGGTTTTGTGCAAGTAGAAAGTTGACAACCCTACTTAAGGACCTTTGAAAAGCAGCCTCCTTAGCACCGCTCCTGATAGCAGGGGCCAAGGCGCCCCCGGACATGAGAACTACAATAGGCCAGAGCAAAACGCTGCGTTAGAAATCGGAGCTCTGGCTGCCAAGCGAACGATAGCTGACAGACAGGAGATGCAGGAATTAAGGTTGTGCCTTCAGCCAGCAACTGGTGTTCATCCGTTTGCACCACACACACACCTGTAGGCAGGGCCACTATTTCCTTGTCTGTCTGCCTGTTTAGCGTCTCTCGGGCCTTACTGTGCCCATCACCGTGGTGTCTGAGTGGCAAACCAAGGGTTTGACGTGTGCATATGAAACTGCCTGACTGGAAGGACGTGCTTTGGTTTGGATCAGTGACTGCTGGGGCGATTGGTGGCAGAAGGCTCTGAGGGCCTGGCTCATTCCGACCTGGCTCATTCCAATGGCTTCTACAGCTCAGAGCAGCCCAGTCTCCTGCCTGGGTCCGACGCAAACCAGGAAGTACAGGACCACGGTTAATAAGAACAGCTCAAAAGATCATTTTCGCTGACCCAGCCCTGCACAGATTTCCAGCTTAGGTTTGCATTTTCAGCAAAAGTTCTTCTTGATTATTTTCTCCCAACCCCCTTCTGCCTCCATAATAGCCAGCCACCCCGTCAGTCGCATCCTGGGGCGCTCCAGGGACAGCGTGTGTGCGTGTATGTGTACGTCTGTATATATGTGTATGTGTACATGTGCGTATGTATGTGTGTACGTGTATGTGCACATGAGTGTGTGCACATGTGAGTGTGCGTGTGTATGTGTGTACATGTACCCCAGTCAGATGTATACATCTGGATTTCCTTTGAAAGAATTTTCAAATTGAGCTGATCAAGTGCAATGGCAAAGCACCCAATTCCTCTGCCCCCCAACTGCCTTCGCTGCTTTAACGTACAACCTGCTCTGCTGGCACCTCTGACTCCTGAAAGCCCTAACGCTCCAGGGGAGCAGGCCGTACCCTGCCCTGCCCTGGCTGCCCCGGGTGTTACCTCGGAGGGAATCGTTCCAGATTCCAATGAGTGGCAGGTCCAGGGAAGAGCCTTATCTGGGGGGAGGCTGTACCAGACCCGCCCGACCCAGGCAGGCTCCCAGGTACTCTCTGCTCGGGGCTGATAAGGCTCCTTAGCAGTTTCTCTCCAAACAAATTCCAGTTCAAGACACCTGAGAGCTCCACAGCAGGGCAGCATCCCCAGAGCGCAGCAGGGCGGGGGGTAGGGGGAGCAGTCGGTAGCAGCACCTGCCCCTCGTACGGCAGGAGCGAGAAGTGCCAGCCTCTCTGCACAGAGCAGCAGCGTTCAGCATGGGCCAGACGTGCTGCAGTGATGGGTAAGAGCTGGCTCGGAGAGCCAGAGGGTCTGTGGGGCAGCTCTGGGCCCTTCTGCTCCGCACTAGGGCCGGGTGGGCGTGTTCAGCTGGGATTGGAACCCACCAGCACTTGTGGGTGTGAATGTGGGGCTGGAACTCAATGTGGGGCGCTACTGGGGGGAAGGGCAGAGAGACACCTGGGCTGAGACCCCAGCTCCAGGGAGACAGTCACTCCTGCCCAGCTGGGTTAAATTGCCCAGCTGTGTGACAGCCCCCCTATCCCCGAGGGGTTCCCCCCCCGGTATGTCACAGCAGGGTAATGTGCGTACTGAACGGCAGGGCTGGGAGAGGCCTTTGGGGATGGAGGAAGCAGCACTAAGGTACATGCCAACCTCCCTACAGAGGAGGGGCCGTGCCCCACAGGTGTGGGGCAGGGAGCTGGGACACTGCGCGGTGGGTCATTGCTGGCCCAGGCCCTTCCTAGCTGGAGGCCGAGGCATTTCCTTCAGGTCACCTTCCACTGCAGCTTGGCCACGGGCCCCCATAGCCACTAGCCCAGTCAGGGATCCCAAGTGGGGATTGTCACGGCTGGCTCCTCCCTGCCGCCAGCAGCTCTTCACTGCCAGGGAATTCCTGAAATCCTGTGCGCCCCTCCCCCACCCACCTCCTGGGGCTGTGAGTGCCCTCCCCACCCGCGGACAGCCCCTCCCCCGAGGTCTGAGTGCCCCTGGCCAGTCCCTCCCCTCAGGCCCCCCCCCCACTTCCTGGGGCTCTGAGTGCCCTCAGTCAGTCCCCCTCCCACACCCCGGGGCTGAGTGACCTTGGCCAACCCCCGTCCCTTCAGGAGGAACTCCCAGTACCCACCCCAGCCCCCATACCTCAGGGTTCCCCTCCCTGCGGCGCTGTGGCCATACCCCCACCAGGGCCGGCTTTAGGCCAATTCAACCAATTCCCCTGAATCAGGCCCCGGGCCCAAGCCCCGGTACGGTGTACCGGCAAGAGCCGGTGCGCTGTACCAGTGTAAGCGGGGGAATGGTCCCGCTATTGTGGGGAACTTTCCTGGTTTCTGCACTACCCCGGTGAAGTGGGCTAGCGAAAGGATCCGAGTCCTCGCTCCCACTTCCTTTACCCAGAGGCCTCCCTGCCCTTGAGGGCTCCCCTTCCACTCTCCTGTCTGGCAGAGTCCTCATAAACCCCGACAAGGCTGGGCCCAGGATTCCTGGGGGGCTCGACCCCCAACCCTGCGGGGGTCAGCCAGGACAGGGGCTAGGGTGTCCCCACTCCGGGGTACTCTCTCTGCACTGGGCACCTCCCTGACCCACTGATCATTTCATACAATTTAAAGCAAATACAAGTTGTTTAATTAACAATTAATTTTAAAAAAGAATAAGGAAAAATGGGAAAGGTTAAAGGAAAACACATCACCCCGCTCTGTGGCAGGGAACATTACAAACAGTGTCTCTGGAACGTCAGGGCAGTTCAGTCTGTTCCTTGTAGGTCCCAGGCCTGCTTCTCAGGCCCTGTCTGTGCTGCAGGGACGCTGTGGGTTGGACACTTGCTCCGGTGGTGGCCACACGCTCTCAGGCTCTAGGTGGCAGGACCCTTTTTCCAGCGTCGCCCCCGCCCGGTCGGGGTTATGATCCCCCTGCAAGTCTGACTTGCAAGGCCTCTTGGCTGAGGCGTCTCCCTGTGCTGGGCCCACTGCCCAGGGTCCCCCTCACTCTCCCCAGCTGCTCACCACACTCGGACTGCAAACGGCTCCGGACTGCCCCAGACCCAGCTCCGGACTGCTCCAGCCTCGGCTCCAGCTCCACTCGGCCTCAGCACGGCTGCTGCTGCTGCTCTGCCTTCAGCTCCCTGGGCTGCTTCTCTGGCCTCTCTGGCTCTGGTTGCTGCAGCTCTGCCCCCAGCACAGCACTGCTCTGCAGGCTGCTTCTGTGACTCTGCTCCCAGCTCTGACCTGCTCCCTGGCTGCTTGTCTGGCCCCTCTGGCTCTGGTTGCTGCAGCTCTGCTCCCAGGGCAGCTCTGCTCTCTCTGGCTGTGCTCTGGCTTTGGGGCTGCCGCTCTGCTTCCAGCAGCTTAGCTCAGGCCCCTGCTCTCTCCTTAGCTCGGCCCCACCCTGTCTGACTCAGGCCATTCCAGTTCACAGGGAGGACGGGACCCCCTCTGGCCTCCTGACTCCCTGATTAGCCTGCCTGCCCTGTCAATCAGGCTGATCTGGAGCATTGGCCTCTCCCCATTGTACCTGGGGACTGTCAGTCTCAGGCTCCTGATTTGCCATCGACCCTTCCCCTTTTAGTGCTGGGAGCTAGCCAACCAAAACACCCCCACTGAGTGTTAGTAAGGGGGCAACAGTCCCCTTACACCAGGGTGGCTCGGCTTCCCCAGGGGGCAATTTAAAGGACCTAGGGCTCCCAGCAGGGGCCGGAGCCCCAGGCCCTTTAAGTTGCCACCAGACCCCCACTGCTGGAGCCCTGGGGTAGGACTGCGGGGCTCTGGGGGCTATTTAAAAAGTCCGGGGCTCCCGCTGCCTCTACCAACCCGGCCCTTTAAATAGCCACTGGAGCCCCGCTGCTTCCCCAGAGTTCCTGCGGCTATTTAAAGGGCCGGGGCGGTAGAAGCAGGGGAGCCCTGGGCCCTGACCCCCCAGGGCGTGGCGGCGACCCAGACATGTGAAATGGAGCTCATTAATAACCGATCAACAGCATATATGATGCAATGTACAGAATATATAATTTTATTATTTATATAGTTATGGAAAGTAAATAATACATGGAAGAAATGAAAGGCTTTTTTTTTACATTATTTTTTTTGTTAGTCATCCCTGCCGGGGCCCCACCAAAAAGGTTCGAATTGGGCCCCGCCCTTTCTAAAGCCGGCCCTGCTGGAGAGAACAGGAGGATTCAGTCAGCAGGGGCTGCCGATCCGTCCCATTCACCAGGGCTGCCATCCTGCTGCTTCAGCATTAGTGGCTGGGGTGACTTGGGGAAAGGTCTCAACCTCCCCACATCCCACTTCACTGCTACCAGAATCCCTCCTGCCCCCCCCGCTACAGTCCCCTCCCTACCCAACCTGGGTGGGGCTGGAAGAGAGGGGTCTGAGAACTTGAGCTGTGGATTGGAGGTGGAACAGCTGTCAGGGGCACTGACGGGGAGGTGGCAGGAGCTCCCCGTACAAGGAGAGGGGTTGCCACTGGAGGTCACTAGGAAGGACAACAAGACTCCATCCTGGGGGTCAGGAGGGGGAATCCATCCCTCAG
Organism: Chrysemys picta bellii; assembly: GCF_011386835.1. Classification (NCBI taxonomy): domain Eukaryota; kingdom Metazoa; phylum Chordata; order Testudines; family Emydidae; genus Chrysemys; species Chrysemys picta. Next base: position 78,186 of record NW_027052879.1, read on the forward strand.
AGGTGGGCAGGGGCTGGGTGGAAATGCTGCTGGTTCCAGGGGCCGTTAATTCCCCCTGATTCCTCGGAGGCGTCTGAGTCTCAGACAGGTTCTCGTTCCCTTGCAGCAGGAGGACGTCACGGCCAATGTGATGCGCCAGCTCCGTATCATGCGGCACTTGCGCCAGGTGCCCGAGGCGCTGCAGGGCCTGTGCCTCTGAGGCCACCAGCAACTCCCGCTCCCTGTGGCAGGTACTGCTCTGGCTCTCTGTAAATGGGGAGCTAGTGGAAGGGGAAATGGAGCCCCCTGGCACTCACAGAAAGCTGATTACAGAATGAGCCCGAACTGAGAGGCACCATATCCGCCCCCCTAAAGAGCCAGACTTCAGTGGTACACCCCAGCTGGGGTAGCAACAGGATTGAGAACGAGGTAGGAAGTTCAGAGCAGCAAGGAAAGCCTGGAGGGGAACTTGAGAAGAGAGGTTGGAAAAGTGCAGCAAAGAGAAAGGTGCAGACCTAGCTGTTGGGTCCAGGGCCCTGAGCTGCTATCAATGTCAGGGTGGGACTGGGTTCCCCTACCGGCCCCAGAGGAGGCGGTGTACACGCACCTGGAGAGGGTTCCCAAGCCCAGCAAGGGGGCTACAGGCTGAGCAAGTGCCCCAGCGATGGCAGAAGGACTTCTGTCTGTGGAAAGACCTCTTTGGACTTTGTGTGAGGCAAGCTGGGCCCCAGAAGGGTGGACTAAAGGTGGTGACCTGGCCGGAGTTACCAGGCAGAGAAACTGCCGTGGTGCTGGAGCGACCATGGATGGGGGACGCTAGCCCAGCGAGAGGGCTGTGATGCCATGCCTGGCTGCCGGGGGGCACCTAACGATGAATAGATTCATTTATGATTAGCATAGTTGGCAGGATTGAGTTCCCCCTGTGATCCGTGAGGGAAGTCTTGGTTGCTGAAGGAATCATAGAATATCAGAGTTGGAAGGGACCTCAGGAGGTATCTAGTCCAACGCCCTGCTCAAAGCAGAACCAATCCCCAGACAGTTTTTTGCCCTGATCCCTAAATGGCCCCCTCAAGGATTGAGCTCACAACCCCGGGTTTAGCAGGCCAATGCTCAAACCACTGAGCTATCCCTCCCCCAAGCAGGTGTATCAAGGGACCAAGCTGGTCGCTGGATTTCCCACTTCAGTTCCAGGGACTGGCTAAGCAGCCAAAGCAGATCTAGGGGTTTCTCCAGCAGCTCCTAGAAAACCAACAGATGCAGAAGGAAGTGCAGGTGGAGCTACAGATGCAGCAGCAGCAATACCTGTGAGAGATCCTGCAAAGGGAAATCAACCCAGAGTCTGCTATGCCCATGGACAAAAAGAGCAGAGAAGGAGAGCATGCCTGGGCTTTGCTGAGAAGGTTAGCCCAGGGAGAAGGGCATGAGAAAGTGTACAAACATGGCCTAATGGCAAGATGGGAGCAAGAGTTCTTTGTTTTGGGGGCAGAGAAGCAGGCCATATCAAAAGACACGGCCTGCTTAGGAAATTGCTGAGTGGCTGAACGAGGGGCCAGGGCCCTAAGAAGTTAGAAAGAAAGGAGAAGGTGTCCTCTGACACAAACCCCCATGAGGCAGGCAAGGTGGAGGTGGCTGGGGTGGCCATGGACCTTGCAGACCCTCCACCAACACACCCTGTCGGGTGCTGCAGGGAGATGAAGGACGAAATGATTGGCCCAGAGATGAAGCAGACTGGAGGAGGGACAAACACAAGGGTGGAGCAGTCCATGGTGGGTTCTCAGACCCTGACCGAAAAGGTTTTGGCCTATGCAGCGGCAGTAGCAAAAAGGCAACAGAAGACGCTAAAGGCTTCAGAACAGGCTCTGCAAGCAGCTGTTCATGAGACTGAGTGGCTGCAGGAAGAGCGTCGGGATACTGCAGAAGAGAAGGTTTGCCCCGAGCGAGCTGGCAGTGGAACTGCAGACACTGCGCACAGGCTGTACAAGTGCGCAGCCGGTGACAGCGATGAGATGAGGAGGGATGAAGCTTGGAGAAGAATAGAACTTGCCCCCGGGTGGGCCAGGTTCTAAGGAGGAGGGTATATAACGGGGGGCTTGGCCTGTGGGCTATAAAGCCTGGAGCTAGGCCAAATGGATTACAGAGTGAGCTCCAGCTGAGGGGAAACCGGGGGAAACTGCAACAAAGGTACAGGAGCAGGCCTAGCTGTTGGGTACAGGGCCTTGGGGCAGAACCTAGAATCCAGGGTAGGACTGGTTCTCCCATGGTCTCTAAGGAAGGGGATGTACAGGGCCATAGGAAGGGCTACCAAGGCCAGCAAGGGCAGGCCGAGCCAAAGTCAGGCTGAGGAAAAGCCCCCAAGGGACAGAGGATCTTGTTTCAGTTAAAGACATTTTTTGACTTTTCGTTTGGGATGAGCGAGACCCAGGAAGGAGTGGGACTAAAAGATGGTCGCCTGGCCGAAGGGCTGAGTTCCCAGCCAGAAACCTGCTGGCGGGCGTGCTAGCCCAAGAAATCTGTGACCCCAGGCCTTGAAGGAAGGGGCACCTATCAGTGAGTGAACTCTGTTACAAGCCTGCTTCCATTGTGGAAACAGCCTGGTATTGGAGGGTGGTGGGGATAGCCTGTGGGCGAGGATGGCTGGAGGGGTTATACAGGAGGGGCAGCAGCGTCCAGTGAGGAGATCAGGGAATGGGTTGTTTGCAGTCCTGCCACTGAGCGGTAACATGATCCTGGCCAGGTCACTCTCCCACCTGGTGCCTCACTTTCTCTATCTTTGAAATGGGGATCATCCCGACCCACATTAAGAAAGGGTTTGATCCTCTGCTCTTGCTTGCCAAATCCCTGCCCTCCTTGCCCCACACAGGCCTCTGCCCTGTTGCTCAAACTCCCATGCACATGTTAGTGCCTGTGTCACCCCCGCAACTGCAAGGTCTCATGTACAGTCTCCTGCCAGCAAACTGAAGCTGCCACTAGATCCAGAATAGGAATCGCAGTTCCTGTGCGCTGCTCTGAATGGAGTCTAGACCTGGCCATGGGGAAGGCCAACGCTCACATCCAGGTAGATCATCAACCTACTCCTCTGTCCCAGGAGCAGGAAGGCCTCTGGTTCGTGTTCCCTTCGGTAGCTGGAGCTGCTGAGTTGGGAGTGTGGTGGGCAGAGATGGGAACAGGCCATAGGATGAATCAAGTGTCAGGGGGAGACTCCCTGTGTGTGGGAGATGATGTTGCCCCTCTGTGGGGAATCCCTTCCTTGCAGATGCTGGGCTTTGGGTGCTGGACTCTGCCAGGAAGCCCAGCTCCCATCCCTAGCAGCTTGGCTGTTCCCTACACTGCTGTGCACCAGACTCTCTGCAGAGAGCTGCTCTGGGCAAGGACTACAGAGCCTGCTGTCATCCTGGCAGGTGTCACCCCAGGTTCCATAATCCTGACCCCTGGTCTCCCTCTGCTGGCAGGCTCTGAGCAAGGATTGATAGAGGTTCAGGTCAGAAAGGACCATTATGTGCATCTAGTCGCCCCTCCTGTACAACTCAGGGCCTAGAATGTGACCAAGTGGTTCCTTCAGCCAACCATAGCATGGGACTGAGCCAGAGCACGTCTTTTGGAACGACATCCACATGCAGGAGAGCCAGCTGGCTACCAGAAAATCTCTCTTCTGCAGTGACGTGGGGTTAAGGGACATGGCGGAAAAGACATGGCGGCTGTGACTAAACTTAGAGCAGGGTGGGGAACCGAGACACAGTTGGGACCTGTCTACACTACAGGTTGTCGTGCATTTGTAATCTGCTGACCCCCACATGTTGTTCAGAGCCTATGGACAACACAGCTCCTAAAGTGTGTTTGTTCTCTGCTTATCCCGTATGTACCAGCAGGGCTGGACAGCATTTCTCACTGTGCTGTGGGGAGCAGGTCCTGGGTACTAAGGGTCTGAAGAAGCTCTCAAGGACTAATTTTTTAAAATAATTGTTATCAATGATTTGGGAGAAAACATACAATCACTGCGGATAAGATTGGGGGGTGACAAAATACAGGCAGAGTGGTAATTCCTGATGGGGAGAGGGCAGTGATACAGAGCGATCTGGCTCATTTGGCCAGCTGGACCCATTCAAAGAAAACAAGTTTGAGCAGAGCCCAATGCAAGGTCCTATACGTAGCCACAAGGCACGCCGGCCACACCTCCAGAATGGGGACGTGTATCCAGGAAAGCAGTGACTCTGAAAAGGATTTAGGGGCCAGAGTGGAGAAGCCACTCAACATGAGCTCCCAGTGTGATGCTGTGGTGAACAGGGCTAAAGCCATCATTAGACGTAGGAGCAGAGCCGTGAGTAGCATAGGGAGGTGACAGCAGCAGCAGTGAGACTCCTATTGGAATACTGCCTCCAGTGTTGGTGTCCTCCTTTGAAAAAGATGGTCCTAGAAATTGGAGCTGGGGCAGCAAAGAGCCATGAAATGTTCTGAGGGCTGGAGAAAAATGCCTTCTAGTGAGCTATTGAAAGAGCTCAACCTGTTTAGCTTATCAAAAGAAGATTGAAAGGTGACTTCACTGAAGTGTTGAAATGCCTTAATGGAGGGAAAATATTGGGTATTAAAGGGCTCTTTAATCGAGCAGAGAAAGGCAGAACAAGACCCAATGGCTGGAAGGTGAAAAGAGACAAATTCCTATGACAAATAAGGCACAAATATTCAACAGCGAGGATGATTGACCACAGGAAGAAGCTACCACGGAAAGTAGTGGATTCTCCATCTCTTGATGTCGTTTAATAAAGACTAGATGCCTTTCCGGAATGTGTTTGCCCCAAAAGTAGCTATTGTGGTAGACAGGAGGCCTGTGATATGCGGGGGGTCAGATTAGATGCTCTAACGGTCTCTGCTGCCCATAAAGTCTACTCATTTCTGAGAAACCGAGTGTAGCATTGGGAGCAGCCTCTGCTTATTAAACAATCAGTTTGTCAGCACCTGCAGGACAATTTGGTTCTTAGGACTAGTGAGCATGGACTTGTCAAGAACAAATCATTCCAGACCAATCCTAGCTCCTTCTTTGGCAGGGTTAGGGGCCTAGTGGAGGTGGGTAAACAGTAGATGTGATCTATCTTGGTGTCAATAAGTCTTTTGACACAGTCCCATAGGACATTCTCACAAGCAAACAGATGCTGCTTAGCACTGTCAGAGCAGCTTTTGCTGCGGGATTCTCCCAGCACTTTCCAATAGTGGGAAAGTATGAAATCCCCATTTGACTGCTGGGGACAGAGCCTAGAGGGGGCAGCAACTTACCCCAAGTCCCACAGGTCAATAGGAAACCAGCAATGGAACCCAGGAGTCCTGACTCCCAGTTCCCTCCTCCAATCACTCCAGCGGAGCACACTCCCTCTCAAAGCAGGGGGACCGGACATGAGGGCCTGGTTGTAATTGCCAGCTGTGGGAGGGAGTGTGCAGCAGTGGTTAGTGAAGGGGCCTGGAAATAAGGACTGCTGGGTCTATTGGAGAGTGTCACTAGGAGCAGTGCATAAGATGAGGTGTCCTATCATGTTTACTCAGATCAGATTAGGACATAATAGAATGGCTGAAATAGTTTATTTTATTTGTATTGTATTATTTTGCAATTGTTAAGAGCAGCAACTACTCAGCTCAGACTGAAGCATCTTATCTAATTTTTGAGATCTAAGTGTCTCCTCTTTGAGTGCCACGAGACAAGTTAACACATTGTGACAAAGATTTTCATTGCCACTTGTTATGATTTCAAGAAACAAACTGGTTTAGTTTGAATAGGATTTTCGGTCAGAAACGGTTTCAATGAAATTTCCCCACCATCTCGATTCCTGGGCTCTATCTCTGCCTTTCGGAGGGTGGTGGGGTGGTTTGCTGTCTGTTAGAACAAGAGTCTGATTTGGATAGGGATAGAGACCTCTTCAATGTTTTTAATGAAGTAAATACTAATGGGAATTGTGTGATCATGGGAGACTTTAACTTCCCAGATATAGACTGGAGGACAAGTGCTAGTAATATAATAGGGCTCAGATTTTCCTAGATGTGATAGCTGATGGATTCCTTCACCAAGTAGTTGCTGAACCAACAAGAGGGGATGCCATTTTAGATTTGGTTTTGGTGAGTAGTGAGGATCTCTTAGAAGAAATGGTTGTAGGGGACAGCCTTGGTTTGAGCGATCATGAGCTAATTCAGTTTAAACTAAATGGAAGGGTAAACAAAAATAGATCTGTGACTAGGGTTTTTTTTTTCAAAAGGGCTAACTTTAAAAAATTAAGGAAATTAGATAGGGAAGTGGATTGGACTGAAGAACTTGTGGAACAGATGGATCAGACTGAACAGGTTCCAAACCTCTCGGAGGCTCTGACCTTCTAAACCTGGACGTCTGTTTTCTAGTAAAATCAGGAAAAGGAAAGGAGAAAACTCAAAAGAGGTTCCTCCTGGCGCTCACGTACATGACCCCTAATACTCTCTCAGCCCTCAAAGAGAGACCTCGAGAAGGAGACTTGCTGAAGGAAAGCTACAGGGGACTCAGAGGTTTCCCTGGCCCTGCGCCCCTGTCCTGCCTGGCTGATGTCAGCATCTCTCTGTGAGGTCACCACCTCCCAAGCACCTTTGACCAATAGGCTGAGGCCTGCAAAAGGCCTTTGTGATGTCACTGTCACACCCATCCCTCGCCTGCAGTGCTAATGTTCTGCCGCAGGCCAGACCCTTTGGAGGTTTGAGCTACTCTCTGTGGATCACCCCGCTCAATGAGTGTTCATTCTAGGAAGCAAGCCGGCTAGACAGTAAAACAGCAGAGGCTGCTCCCAATGCTACACTCGGTTTCTCAGAAATGAGTAGACTTTATGGGCAGAAGAGACTGTTAGAGCATCTAATCTGACCCCCTGCATATCACAGGCCTTTCTGCACCATGTGGGGCAGGCAGAGCTCTGCCTGGGCGCAGGGGGAATGGAATGGGGGTAGATCAAGGAAAGGGGGGAGGGGAATGGGTGTGAGGGAAAGAGTTCCTGTCCCAGATGAAGGAATTTGGGGGCAGAGGAAAGGACCCTGCTCCACAGAGAGGGGAGAGGGTTTCTGTGAGTGCCAGGGGGCTCCATTTCCCCTTCCACTAGCTCCCCATTTACAGAGAGCCAGAGCAGTACCTGCAGCAGGGAGCGGGAGTTGCTGGTGGCCTCAGAGGCACAGGCCCTGCAGCGCCTCGGGCACCTGGCGCAAGTGCCGCATGATACGGAGCTGGCGCATCACATTGGCCGTGACGTCCTCCTGCTGCAAGGGAACGAGAACCTGTCTGAGACTCAGACGCCTCCGAGGAACAAGGGGGGATTAACGGCCCCTGGAACCAGCAGCATTTCCACCCAGCCCCTGCCCACCTCTGAGGGATGGATTCCCCCTCCTGACCCCCAGGATGGAGTCTTGTTGTCCTTCCTAGTGACCTCCAGTGGCAACCCCCCTCCTTGTACGGGGAGCTCCTGCCACTTCCCCGTCAGTGCCCCTGACAGCTGTTCCACCTCCAATCCACAGCTCAAGTTCTCGGACCCCTCTCCTCCAGCCCCACCCAGGTTGGGTAGGGAGGGGACTGTAGCGGGGGGGTCAGGAGGGATTCTGGCAGCAGTGAAGTGGGATGTGGGGAGGTTGAGACCTTTCCCCAAGTCACCCAAGCCACTAATGCTGAAGCCGCAGGATGGCAGCCCTGGTGAATGGGACGGATCGGCAGCCCCTGCTGACTAGGGTTACCATACGTCCGGTTTTTCCCGGACATGTCCTGCTTTTTGGCAATCAAACGCCCGTCCAGGGGGAATTGCCGAAAAGCCAAACATGTCCGGGAAAATGCCGGCCGGGCACTTCCCCTCCCGCGGCTGCTCTGCTCCGCTCCTCCCCTCTCAGACTTTAAGAGCCGAGCTGCCCGAGCCAGCGCTACCGGCTTCGGGCAGGCCCCCCTGCCTCCGGACTCCCAGCCGCCGGCCAGGCGCTTCCCTTCCCGGGCTCCAGCTGAGCTGCTCCGCTCCTCCCCTCTCAGACTTTAAGAGCCGAGCTGCCCGAGCCAGCGCTACTGGCTTCGGGCAGCCCCCCCTGCCTCCGGACCCCGAGCCACGGGCCAGGCACTTCCCTTCCCGGGCTCCAGCTGCGCTGGAGAAGCGCCGGCCGGGGGCGCAGGGTCTGGGGGCTGCCCGGCAAACCGTGAAGCCGGTAGCGCTGGGGCAGCCCTTTCCCCATGGCTGGGAGTGGGAGGGAGGAGGGGGCTGAGTTAGGGCGGGGAAGGGGCGGAGTTGGGGCGGGGCTAGGGGGTGAGGAAATGGGCGGGGCCAGGGCCCGTGGAGGGTCCTCTTTTTTTATTTATTAGACATGGTAACCCTACTGCTGACTGAATCCTCCTGTTCTCTCCAGAACGGGTCCAGCCTTGCCAGCAGCAGGACAAGCATCCCCTGCCCATGTGCCTCAGCCCTGCCTGGTCAGATGCCATCACCCGTCAGTCCTTGGCCTCCCAGGCTGCCAGTGATGGGAGCAACTCTGGGTGGTAGCTCGGGTGACACAGACACCAGACCACTAGGAATTGGGTGCGGCCCTGTGGGACAGGAGAGTCTCGCAGAGGGCACTTGGGGGACTCTCCTGCCCTTCCCAAGAGCGATAGCACCCTGTCCTAAGAACGTAAGTCTGGGATGAGGCAAAGCTTGTCATTAATTAGCCTGGCTAAAGAGCTGGGTGGAGCTGCTCCGGGGACAAGCTGGCTCGCTCCTGCTCATGGAGGTGAATTCATCTCCCTTCCCAGGAGCACCTGCTCTCCCTTTCATTCCCCACCAGGCTCCTTGTGCCAGGCCAGCGAATGGCCACAGGATGGGAATGAGGCCTGGGCCCCGCCCCAATCTCCTGAGTCTAATGCAGCTGCTCACCTTGTCCCCCATCAGCTGCTGGGTTTCCCCCAGGAGGGAGTAGGTGACAGGGAGAGAGACACACACATTTGTCCTTCTGGTTGCAGGGCTTGTGTCCTTCCAATCCCATTGGTGGCTGCACAGTGGGCAGAGTCCTCGCTGTGTGCCCGGCCCAACAGAATTGCAGGGCGTGGTGTGGAACACAGAAAGAGATAGAGAGACTCATCCTCCAGCCGGGGTCAGTCCGAGAGAAATTGGCTGAGGTCCCAGTCTCACTCTTCTAGCGGGTGCCATTTCCCAGCTGGGTTCCTTACCCCTCTGGTGCAGCAGCAGCTGGTAGAGCCGGTAAACCCCCTCCCTGGCCTGCCGGCTGATGTCCTTGGCTGGGTCACTGACGGACAGAGCCAGCTGTGCCATGTGGTGACCCATCCTGGGGAATTCCGCTGAGTTCTAATGGACGGGAGAGGGAGAGGGGACTCCATCAGCATTTTCCTGTTAGCTCCCAGTCCCCCCCGGGCCAGGACTCTCCTTCCCCTCAGCCCCTCTGCAGGAGATGCTAGAGGATAGGAGCTAGAGCCAGACCCTTAATTTCCTCTGCCCCCAAGGAAGCCTGGAGCACAGGGCTGTGGACAGGGCCCTCCATGAGGACTTGCTTCCCCAGCTGCTCCAGGATGACAGGGAGGCATGAACCTGGAGCACAGTCCCCTTAAAAGCCCAGAGTCACCAATTAACTGTGACAAGAAGAACTTGACTCAAGCCAGGCTCACTCTCTGCTCTGACTCTGCCTCCCCAAGAGGAACACTCCTAACCCACAGCCCCTGCAGCAGCAGATCCTACAGCCCGTCAGAGCCAGATCACCTACGCCTGGAGTCAGGAAGCTGGGGTCAGAGGTCACTTATGTCAAACTCAGGGAGGGTGATGGTGAATCTGAGCAGGGCCGTGCTGCTCTTAACGGCCCTGGCTCTCTCTCGCGGCACCCTGGACACGATCCAGTAGTTAATGTGCTGTGGGGAAAGGAGGCATTGCACTGACTGCCCTGACCAAGGATGCCCACTGGGGGCCCGGCTAGGAGGACAGACTGGAAAATGGATCTAAGAGTGAAGGTAAAATTGCCCCCACCCCTCTCATCGGGCTCACCTCCAAGATGTAGTGGAGCCTGTCGGTGTCTGGGGACTCTGCCAGCAGGTTCCCCAGCATGGCGTCCAGGAGGTCTGGCAAGACCCTAGGCAGATCCTGAAAGCAAGGGAGAGCCATGGGTCAGAGTTAGGGAAACTGGGGCTAAACTTGCCACAGGATGGGAAGACGGGTCTCTGGGAAGCACTGGTGAGACCCCCAAACACATATCCTGGCCTCTCTCCTTCACATCCCACTGCAGGCAATTAGCAAGGACTCATGGCAGGATGACAGCTGGCTCTTCAATCCATGACTTTAGCATGATCTACCTGCACTTGGGCGGTGTCCTTCTCCATGCCCAGGGTGAAGACGGCGTGCAGGGCAGCTCGGAGGAGGTGGGTCTCCAGCTCTGGCTCCAGGGCAGGTGTCATGGTGCTGGCAAGAGAGAGGAGCCGGTATTAGACTGTGCAGTACGGGGATTGGACTGGCACCAACACGCAGGTGAAACTGCAGGGAAATAGGCACAGGCTGGCAAGAAGGGAAACTGAGGCACCGAGCCAGGGAATGACAAGGCCAAGGTTTCTCAGACAGACAGTGGCAGGGCAGGAATAGCCCCTGTTCCCTGCACCCTGCTGCCCCTCCTGTATCTGATCCTGGGTGTGAGCCTCTCCCCAAAGCCGTTGCAATGTTACTGGAGTGAAAAGAACAGCCCAGCCAGGAGAGAGTGAACCTTCCCCGCACCTCTGCCAGAGGAGCCACCCTTGGGCGGTGACCTGGGAGTGGGAGGGGCAGTGACTCCCAGCCCTGGGCCTGAGCAGCACTGGGGTTAGGGGAAGCGGGCCGGAGGGTCTCGGTACCTGAGGTTGCCCACAGCAATCAGGGAGTTGGCGAGGACGGCGCCGGGTGGAGAGTTATCAGGCAGCTCCTCAATGAGCTCCTGTGAGACCCAAAGGAGACAAAGGAGCGTGTGAGATTCGGGCCTCACTGACACTTCCCAGTGAGGAGATTACACAGCCAGGGCCCCACACAGCCAGCAGGATCCCCCCACCTGCCCCCCACTCCTCCGATTCCTGCCCAATAGTGACCACTCTCCGAATTTCTCCCGTCTCTTCTCCCCAGTCTTCAGCCCCAGCAATCCCTGCCCTCAGCTGCCCCTCCAGCACCAGCCATCCCCCATCCATTGGCCTGGGGAGACCCCTGCCCCTCCCATGTCTCTGTCCTCCCTCTGGGCGCCGTGTCTCGCTCACCACAATCCTCTCCGCCACAGCCGCCTTGCAGCAGTGCGGCTCCAGTGTGTCCTGCCCTCTCTGCTGTGCAGCGAGCCGCGGGGTGGATGGCGGGCAGGAACACGAGCTGCTGGGCCTCCTCCTGCACCCACCAGGAGTGGGGTTAGGGGAGAGAGAGCCAGTTAGCCAGGGACCTCCCTGCCCCCACACAGCAGCTGCAGGACTCAGGCCTGAATGGGGGATAGTGGGGACCCGCCCATTGTCCAAATCACCCACCACTCCACCACAAGCAGGGTCAGGAACTGGGACAGTGCCTGTGGGGGGAGGAGACCTGGCTGGTGTGTGACAGACACCCCCACCTCTGGGGTCCCAGATCATGGAGGAGAAAGGTCCCCATTAGGGCTGGTGGATCATCAGGGACAAGAACCTCTGCAGGGGGTCAGGTGCTGGGAAGAGGCAGGACAGTCTCGGTTCCAGCACAGCTGGGGAACGTTTGTACCTTTTCTCCGTCTTGGAGCTGCTCTCGGCTGTTATTGAGAGCAGCCTCCTCTGTGGCCACGTCCACCCATTCCTCCTCCTCGTCCCCTGAGTCCCTGGCGGTCCCTGCACCAGGGAGAGAAGGGGACAGGGTGACGCCTGCTGCCACTCGGGGAAAGGACAGGGGCACGCTGGGGCAATGTGTCCCCTTCCCACCTCCGGGACCCAGGGCAGATCGGGCCCCACACTCCCCCATCTCAGTGATGCCTTCAGCCCCAACTCCTTCAGGAGCCCATAGCAAAGAGACCCCCCCACGCTGTCCTGGACTCCCTGGGAGGTGCCTCCCCCCAACTGGAGCACCGAGGACCAAAGTGGCAGCATCTAGTGTCAGTGGGGTTCATGTGGCTCAGGCCAGACCCCTGGGCTGGGGATCCGCCCCCATAGCACTGATCGAGGGCCTGGGCCCAGGGTGTTCACAGCCCCGCCCTCACCTCTCCCTGAGCCCAGCCTGACTCCTCACCTGGAACAAAGCTGCGGCGCCCATCGGCCTCGCTGCTGCCCGAGTCCCAGGCACTGCTGCTGTCCCATGGGGAGCGGGCCGAGCTGCTGGTGGTGGGACAGGGATCCTCCACCTCCTGCCCTGGGGAGGCTGGAAGGTCCTCACTGACCGGGCCGGGCGATGCCTCCTGCTGGGAATCAGGGCTGGGCTCCTGGGGCTGCTGCTGCCCACACAACATGTCCCAGAGTCACTCTGCCCGGCTCCCCTCCTGCGCTGGGTCCTGCCTGCCCAGCCGCAGCCTGGCCCAGCTCCATTTCGACCTGGCCTCTCTCACATCGGCGCCTGCGCTGGGAGCGGGTTTTCTCCGCCAGAAGACTGGGCACTTCCACCTCCTGGCCTGGCCGGGAGCTCCTTCCCCGCCAGTGGGGACGGAGGGGCCGCTCTGCTCCCGGGGAAGATGGCAGCTGCTTCCCTCAGGCTCTGGGGCCACCTGCAGAGTCTTCTTCCTGAACATCCTCAGGAGCCTGGCCACCCTGGAACCGAGCGGGAAGCGGGCGTGAGTCTGGGGTCAAGGCAGCCTCTCACTAACCAGCCTGTTTGGTCCCTCCCCATCCCTGCCCCAGCCAGAGCAGCTCCTCGTCCCCCCACAGGGGTGCATGTAATGCAATCTACACGCACTGGCAGGAGTTCATTGCATGATCTGCTCCCAGCGTTCCCCCTCGTCACCCCTGGGGCTGCAATGCCCGGGGAGTCTCCTCCTTTTCCATCACTGGGCTCAGTCACTTTGGATAAGCAGCTCCCTCCTGCCGTCCCAGGCCACACTCCCCCCCAGGCTAGAGAAGGAACAGAACCCAGGAGTCCGGACTTCTCCTGGGAAACCATTCCCCACGTCAAAGTCCCGAGGCAGAGCAAGGCCAGGGCCCCTGCCGTTCCCATTGATTTCCATGCTCAGCAACTCACAGGGTCTGGCCCAGCTCAGAGACGCTCAGCCTGGGGAACGGTCTCCCACAAGGGAAGCGTTGGGAGCCCCATTGCTGGGACCTTTCCAAACACACTGCAGACGGCTCTGGAGAAGCCCCTCCCCGGTCTGAGAGCGAGGGGCTCCTGGGGGCGGTTTGCAAATCCAATCTCCTTTGGGAGAGATTCTTTCCCCCTCTTTCTGCCTCTCCCCAGACAGACAGGGGATGCCAACGGGGAACCCTAATGCCACTCACTTGCTCTGCTGACGGAGCGATGGATGGAGGATGTTCAGTGTCGTCCCTCGCCCTCCTCCTCACTCCCCAAAGCCAAGGCAGGCTGGAGAGGGTGGTGGTGACCTGAGGAGTTACCCTGCCCAGCCAGCAGGCAGGGTGATAGCACTGGGCGATCGACTGGCTGTGAAAACAAGAGTCTGTCTTATTGCCAAGGGACAGAGAAACTCGGCCAGCAGCAGGGGGTGTCGAACACTGGCCTAATGCGGGGGTGACAGCGCCTCCGGGATCCTGACATCCCGGCACTTTACACACCTTCCTGGAGCCTCCCAACCCCCCTGGTCTGTAGGGGCTGCTACCCCAACCCTACTGATGGGAAACAGGCCTGGGGTGGGGAAGCTACTGGCTCAGGGTCACACCAAGTGTCAGAGCCAGGGATGGGACCCAGCAGTCCTTATTTCCAGGCCCCTTCACTAACCACTGCTGCACACTCCCTCCCATAGCTGGCAATTACAACCAGGCCTTCATGTCCGGTCCCCCTGCTTTGAGAGGGAGTGTGCTCCGCTGGAGTGACTGGAGCAGGGAACTGGGAGTCAGGACTCCTGGGTTCCATTGCTGGTTTCCTATTGACCTGTGGGACTTTGGGTAAGTTGCTCCCCGCTCTAGGCTCTGTCCCCAGCAGTCAAATGGGGATTTCATACTTTCCCACTATTGGAAAGTGCTGGGAGACTCCCCCAGCAAAAGCTGCTCTGACAGTGCTAAGCAGCATCTGACCATTAGAGGTCAGAGCGCACTGCCCAGGAGGAGGAGTGTTTGGTTCTGGGCTGTTGGAGTACGGGCTTTCAACCATCTGTGCACACATATTGTACTAATTGCATCTAGACCACATCTCCCTAGTTTGCTTGTGAGAATGTCCTTATTAACACCAAGATGGATCACATCTACTGTTTACCCACCTCCACTAGGCCCGTAACCCTGCCAAAGAAGGAGCTAGGATTGGTTTGGAATGATTTGTTCTTGACAAGTCCATGCTCACTAGTCCTAAGAACCAAATTGTCCTGTAGGTGCTGACAAACTGATTGTTTAATAAGGAGTTCCAGTATCTTTCCAGGTATGTTAATGGATGGGAAGACGTTCTTTTTCAGGGATCTCTGACGAGAACTGGGGCACAGCACTTAGTTTGTTGAGGCCATAAAATGGAGACAGGCACCTCTTCTCTTCTCCCAGCACCCCAGATACCTAAAAGAGTGGGACTCACATCCCTCAATGGGCTTTAAAAAAGACAATGGTTACAATGTGGCCCCAACCATTTCTGGTTTCTGCAGACTAGATGTTTTAGCAAAGTTTAGAATTCCTTGGTGCTCGACACCATGAAACTCCCCTTTCTCCTTTACAAAGGGCTTTAACGCCCCTTATCTCACCCAGGCTCTCGACTGCCCAAAGTTGGAGAATTGTCCCTGTTCCCATTGCAGAGCACTCCCCACGACACACACACAGAGTCCTCCTGGTGGTGGGAGGGGAACAGAGGAAAGGACAAAAGAAGTAAGAGATGAAGAGAAAGGAGGGAGGGATGGAGGAAAAGGTAAAACAAAAAGGACAAACCCTAATGTCCCCAGTGATTCTAAGGGACAAAATCCCAGGTGGGGAATAATATTCGGCCACCTTAAGCTAGTGTTTTCCATGCCTAGAATTCAGCTGGTGCCAGATGCATCAGACTGAACAGGTTCCAAACCTCTCGGAGGCTCTTACCTTCTAAACAGGAACGTCTGTTTTCTAGTAAAATCAGGAAAAAGAAAGGAGAAAACTCAAAAGAGGTTCCTCCTGGCGCTCATGTACGTGACCCCTAATACTCTCTCAGTCCTCAAAGAGAGACCTCGAGAAGGAGACTTGCTGAAGGAAAGCTACAGGGGACTCTGAGGTTTCCCTGGCCCTGCGCCCCTGTCCTGCCTGGCTGATGTCAGCATCTCTCTGTGAGGTCACCACCTCCCCAGCACCTTTGACCAATAGGCTGACGTCCTGCAAAAGGCCTTTGTGATGTCACTCCCACACACACCCCTCCCCTGCAGTGCTAATGTTCTGCCGCAGGCCAGACACTTTGGAGGTTTGAGCTACTCTCGGTGGATCACCTCACTCAATGAGTGTTCATTCTAGGAAGCAAGCCGGCTAGACAGTAAAACAGCAGATGCTGCTCCCAATCCTACACTCGGTTTCTCAGAAATGAGTAGACTTTATGGCCAGAAGAGACAGTTAGAGCATCTAATCTGACCCCCTGCATATCACAGGCCTCCTGTCTACCACAATAGCTACTTTTGGGGTAAACACATTCCAGAAAGGCATCTAGTCTTTATTAAATGACATCAAGAGACGGAGAATCCACCACTTTCCTTGGTAGCTTCTTCCTGTGGTCAGTCATCCTCGCTGTTGAATATTTGTGCCTTATTTGTCATAGGAATTTGTCTCTTTTCACCTTCCAGCCATTCCCAAACCTCAGCCAGCATTTGTAGCTGACAAATCTCACAAATTGTCACAGATTGCGGTGTTACTAGAGGAGGTTTTGGAATTAACTGATAAGTCACTGGGACCAGATGGCATTCACCCAAGAGTTCTGAAAGAACTCAGATGTGAAATTGCGGAACTACTAATTATGGTTTGTAACCTGTCCTTTAAATCAGCTTCTATATCCATGACTGGAAGATAGCTAATGTAACGCCAATATTTAAAAAGGGCACCATTGGTGATCCCGGCAATTACAGACCAGTCAGTCTAATGTCAGTAACGGGCAAATTAGTTGAAACAATTGTAAAGAATAAAATTGTCAGACACATAGAAGAACATAAATTGTTGGGCAAAAGTCAACATAGTTTAGGTAAAGGGAAATCATGTCTTACTAATCTATTCGAGTTCTTTGAAGGGGTCAACAAACATGTGGACAAGGGGGATCCAGTGGACATAGTGTACTTAGATTTCCAGAAAGCCTTTGACAAGGTCCCTCACCAAAGGGTCTTATGTAAATTAAGTTGTCATGGGATAAGAGGGAAGATCCTTTCATGGATTGAGAACTGGTTAAAAGACAGGGAACTAAGGGTAGGAATAAATGGTAAATTCTCAGAATGGAGAGGGGTAACTAGTGGTGTTCCCCAAGGGTCAGTCCTAGGACCAATGCTATTCAACTTATTCATAAATGATCTGGAGAAAGGGGTAAAAAGTGAGGTGGCAAAGTTTGCAGATGATACTAAAGTGCTCAAGATAGTTAAGACCAAAGCAGACTGTGAAGAACTTCAAAAAGATCTCCCAAAACTAAGTGATTGGGCAACAAAATGGCAAATGAAATTTAATGTGGACAACGTAAAGTAATGCACATTGGGAAAAATAACCCCAACTATACATACAATATGATGGGGGCTAATTTAGCCTCAATGAATCAGGAAAAAGATCTTGGAGTCATCGTGGATAGTTCTCTGAAGACTTCCACGCAGTGTGCAGTGGCAGTCAAAAAACCAAACAGGATGTTAGGAATCATTAAAAAGGGGATAGAGAATAAGACGGAGAATATCTTATTGCCCTTATATAAATCCATGGTACACCCACATCTTGAATACTGTGTACAGATGTGGTCTCCTCATCTCAAAAAAGATATACTGGCATTAGAAAAGGTTCAGAGAAGGGTAATTAAAATGATTAGAGGTTTGGAAGGGGTCCCATATGAGGAGAGATTAAAGAGGCTAGGACTTTTCAGCTTGGAAAAGAGAAGACTATGGGGGGATATGATAGAGGTATATGAAATCATGAGTGATGTGAAGAAAGTGAATAAGGAAAAGTTATTTACTTGTTCCCATAATATAAGAACTCCACTAGTAATCTCCCTCCAGCCTGACAGTTCACCTTTCAGTACGACCCGTTGTAGTCTCCCCTTTAACCAATTCCTTATCCACCTTTCAATTTTCATATTGATCCTCATCTTTTCCAATTTAGCTAATAATTCCCCATGTGGAACTGTATCAAATGCCTTACTGAAATCGAGGTAAATTAGATCCACTGCGTTTCCTTTGTCTAAAAAATCTGTGACCTTCTCAAAGAAGGAGATCAGGTTGGTTTGGCACGCTCTACCTTTTGTAAAGCCATGTTGTATTTTGTCCCAATTACCATTGACCTCAATGTCCTTAACTACTTTCTCCTTCAAAACATTTTCTGAGACCTTGCATACTACAGATGTCAAACTAACAGGCCTGTAGTTACCCGGATCACTTTTTTCCCCTTTCTTAAAGCTAGGAACTATGTTAGCAATTCTCCAGTCATACGGAACAACCCCTGAGTTTACTGATTCATTAACATTTTTTGCTAATGGGCTTGCAATTTCATATGCCAGTTCCTTTAATATTCTTGGATGAAGATTATCTGGGACCCCTGATTTAGTCCCATTAAACTGTTCGAGTTTGGCTTCTAACTCAGATGTGGTAATATCTACCTCCATATCCTCATTCCCATTTGTCATCCTACCATTATCTCTAAGCTCCTCATTAGCCTCTTAAAGACTGAGGCAAAGTATTTGTTTAGATATTGGGCCATGCCTAGATTATCCTTAACCTCCACTCCATCCTCAGTGTTTAGCGGTCCCACTTCTTTCTTTGTTTTCTTCTTATTTATATGGCTATAGAACCTTTTACACCTTTTACTATTGGTTTGAATTCCCTTTGCAAGGTCCAACTCTACATGGCTTTCGGCCTTTCTCACTTTGTCCCTACATTTTCTGACCTCAGTAAGGTAGCTTTCCTTGCTGATCACTCCCATCTTCCACACCTTGTAGGCTTTCTGCTTTTTCTTAATCATCTCTCTGAGATGCTTGCTCATCCAACTTGGTCTACAACTCCTGCCTATGAATTTTCCCCCCTTTCTTGGGATGCAGGCTTCTGATAGTTTCTGCAACTTTGACTTGAAGTAATTCCAGGCCTTCTCCACCTTTAGATCCACAAGTTCTTCAGTCCAATCCACTTCCCTATCTAATTTCCTTAATTTTTTAAAGTTAGCCCTTTTGAAATCAAAAACCCTAGTCACAGATCTATTTTTGTTTACCCTTCCATTTAGTTTAAACTGAATTAGCTCATGATCGCTCAAACCAAGGCTGTCCCCTACAACCATTTCTTCTAAGAGATCCTCACTACCCACACCAAATCTAAAATGGCATCCCCTCTTGTTGGTTCTTCAACTACTTGGTGAAGGAATCCATCAGCTATCACATCTAGGAAAATCTGAGCCCTATTATATTACTAGCACTTGTCCTCCAGTCTATATCTGGGAAGTTAAAGTCTCCCATGATCACACAATTCCCATTAGTATTTACTTCATTAGAAACATTAAAGAGGTCTCTATCCCTATCCAAATCAGACTCCTGTTCTAACAGACAGCAAACCCCCCAAAGACAGGGATAGAGCCCAGAAATCGAGATGGTGGGGAAATTTCATTGAAACCGTTTCTGTCCGAAAATCCCATTCAAACTAAACCAGTTTGTTTCTTGAAATCATATCAAGTGGCATGAAAATTCTTTGCAAAAATATTTTGTTGCAAAACAAAAGCATCTTCTGTGTCACAAAAAGAACAGGAGTACGTGTTTGTCTCGTCGCACACAAAGAGGAGACACTTAGATCTCAAAAATTAGATAAGATGTTTCAGTCTGAGCTAAGTAGTTGCTGCTCTTAACAATTGCAACATAATAAAATACAAATAAAATAGACTATTTCAGCCATTCTATTATGTCCTAATCTGATCTGAGTAAACGTGATAGGACACCTCATCTTATGCACTGCTCCTAGTGACACTCTCCAATAGATCCCCATCCTCCACCTGTCGGGAGGTAGGTAGGAGCGGATTGTTATCCCTACTTGAAAGAGGGAGAAGCTAAGGCTGAGAAAGGAGAATTGACTTGTCTTAGGTCACACAGCCAGTCCGTGGCAGAGTTGGGAATAGGACCCAAGAGCCCTGATTTTCAAACTAACCATCGGATCTTGAATTTCAGACATTGAATGACCTGAATAAAGTGTTCTCAAGTGAGTTCCAGACCAGCAAGAGTTCATAGTAATTATTCAGCAAGTATTTTAGGAGAACTGGAATGGTAGAGAAAATAATGAACTGCAGAGAAGCAGCAAAATTTGTCGAACATATGACTGGTTATGACTATTTACTTGGTCTTAAAAGAAAACAACAGGGACCTGAGTCTCCTCCCTGTCAATAACCCCCTGCTCAGCCACTCAGGGTAGCGACCGAGGGGTGGGAGGATGAGGGTTCTCACCAGAGAGCCCAAAGGATGGCCCAGGTCACCGCTGGGGATCACTGTCTGAGCACTATTTCAACGCCACATTTTTCGGTGGACCTCCCACAATGGGAGTTGTAGAGCACCCCCCACGACACACACCCCCCCCCCTCCTGGTGGTGGGAGGGGAACGGGGAAAGGACAAAAGAAGTAAGAGATGAAGAGAAAGGAGGGAGGGATGGAGGAAAAGGTAAAAGAAAAAGGACAAACCCTAATGTCCCCAGTGATTCTAAGGGACAAAATCCCAGGTGGGGAATAAAATTCGGCCACCTTAAGCTAGTGTTTTCCATGCCTAGAATTCAGCTGGCGCCAGATGCATCAGACTGAACAGGTTCCAAACCTCTCGGAGGCTCTTACCTTCTAAACAGGGACGTCAGTTTTCTAGTGAAATCAGGAAAAAGAAAGGAGAAAACTCAAAAGAGGTTCCTCCTGGTGCTCACGTACGTGAACCCAAATACTCTCTCAGCCCTCAAAGAGAGCCCTCGAGAAGGAGACTTGCTGAAGCAAAGCCACAGGGGTCTCTGAGGTTTCCCTGGCCCTGCGCCCCTGTCCTGCCTGGCTGATGTCAGCATCCCTCTGTGAGGTCACCACCTCCCCTGCACCTTTGGCCAATAGGCTGACGTCCTGCAAAAGGCCTTTGTGATGTCACTGCCATACCCACCCCTCCCCTGCAGTGTTAATGTCCTGCCGCAGGCCAGACCCTTTGGAGGTTTGAGCTACTCCCTGTGGATCACCTCACTCAATGAGTGTTCATTCTAGGAAGCAAGCCGGCTAGACAGTAAAACAGTAGAGGCTGCTCCCAATGCTACACTCGGTTTCTCAGAAATGAGTAGACTTTATGGCCGGAAGAGACAGTTAGAGCGTCTAATCTGACCCCTTGCATATCACAGGCCTCGTGTCTACCACAATAGCTACTTTTGGGGCAAACACATTCCGGAAAGGCATCTAGTCTTTATTAATGACATCAAGAGATGGAGAATCCACCACTTTCCTTGGTAGCTTCTTCCTGTGTTCAATCATCCTCGCTGTTGAATATTTGTGCCTTATTTGTCATAGGAATTTGTCTCTTTTCACCTTCCAGCCATTGGGTCTTGTTCTGCCTTTCTCTGCTAGACTAGAGAGCCCTTTAATACCCAGTATTTTCTCTCCATTAAGGCACTTCAACACTTCAATGAAGTCCCCTTCAATCTTCTTTTGATAAGCTAAACAGGTTAAGCTCTTTCAATAGCTCACTAGAAGGCATTTTTCTCCAGCCCTCAGAACATTTCATGGCTCTTTGCTGCCCCAGCTCCAATTTCTAGGACCATCTTTTTCAAAGAAGGACACCAAGACTGGAGGCAGTATTCCAATAGCAGTCTCACTGCTGCTGTGTCACCTCCCTATCCTACTCACGGCTCTGCTCCTACGTCTAATGATGGCTTTAGCCCTGTTCACCACAGCATCACACTGGGAGCTCATGTTGAGTGGCTTCTCCACTCTGGCCCCTAAATTCTTTTCAGAGTCACTGCTTTCCTGGATCCACGTCCCCATTCTGGAGGTGTGGCCGGCGTGCCTTGTTGCCACGTATAGGCCCTTGCATTGGGCTCTGCTCAAACTTGTTTTCTTTGAATGGGTCCAGCTGGCCGAATGAGCCAGATCGCTCTGTATCACTGCCCTCTCCCCATCAGGAATTACCACTCTGCCTGTATTTTGTCACCCCCCAATCTTATCCGCAGTGATTGTATGTTTTCTCCCAATTCATTGATAACAATTATTTTAAAAAATTAGTCCTTGAGAGCTTCTTCAGACCCTTAGTACCCAGGACCTGCTCCCCACATCACAGTGAGAAATGCTGTCCAGCCCTGCTGGTACATAGGGGATAAGCACAGAACAAACGTACCTTTAGGAGCTGTGTTGTCCATAGGCTCTGAACAACATGTGGGGGTCAGCAGATTATAAACGCACGACAGACCTGTAGTGTAGACAGGTCCCAACTGTGTCTCGGTTTCCCACCCTGTAAAATGGGGAGAACAAACAAAACCTTGATTAGCTCCATTTGATAGCTGGGGAAACCGAGGCACCCAGCGGTGCAGAGACTCGCTCATGGTCCCAAAGCCAGGAATAGAAAACAGCAGATCTGATAGCCAGGCCTGGGACCTAACCCTGGTTTTCCTGGCCTTGCTGCTCTAAGTTTAGTCACAGCCTCCATGTCTTTTCCCCCGTGTCCCTTAACCCCACGTCACTGCAGAAGAGAGATTTTCTGGTAGCCAGCTGGCTCTCCTGCATGTGGATGTCGTTCCAAAAGACGTGCTCTGGCTCAGTCCCATGCTATGGTTGACTGAAGGAACCACTTGGTCACATTCTAGCCCTGAGTTATACAGGAGGGGCGACTAGATGCACATAATGGTCCTTTCTGACCTGAACCTCTATCAATCGCTACATTTTCTGCTGCTAGGAAGAGAACTCTGGACCTATTTTCTCTCATTCACTTTCAGTCGGAATAATTTCAATCCAGGCCAAAGGATTTCCTCTTCCATTGTGTCTTCAGCACCTTTGCGAGCAACCAGTTACTGTTACCCACAGGTTACCAGTTTCAACCTGTCCCAGGGTGAGATGGCCAGGAAAGGGGTTGGAGCTCAACTGCACCTGGCCCAGGTGATGCAGGTCCCTAGGGTGAAGGGAATAAGTGTGGGGGTCACGTGACAAGACGCAGCCTGTGACTAGGACCCAGGCCTGCTGAGAGATAGAAGGGCAGCCTGTACTCAGCCAGGAGAGAGACCCCAAGGGAAGCAGGCATGGGAGGGGCTTGGAGCGTCCTTTAAAGGTGAGGGTCAAGCTGGGAAGGGGCCAGGCTGAGCACTAAGGACAAGGCCCTAGGAGGGAAAGATAGGGCAGTTTAGGAGATGGGGCACATAGTTCAGTTGGTTTCGGTTCCCAGGACCAGACACCCAGAGGTGAAGGTGATTGTCGGGGCTTCTGTCCTTCTTCCCCAGTGTAGATTTGATGGTGGAGAAGACTGATGCCGTAAGGGGGAAGTGAGTTACCCCAAAGTCACCCAGTGAGTTTATATCACCAATGCATACTCGGAAGGATCCAATAGAAACATGGATTTTCCAGTCTCTTCTTTCTAGGAGTCCCCAGGGCTAAGGTAAACCCCCTGCGGCCCCTCCCCATTCTGCTCACCTCCAAGATGTGCTGGAGTTTGTCTGTGCTGGGGGGTGCTGTCAGCAGGATCGAGAGCTCGTCATCCATGTTCTCTGGGCAGGCCTTGCTCAGAGCCTGCCAGCGGAGGGAGACCAGGGGTCAGGAGCCTGCATTAGCACCGGTGTGCCATTGACCAGGAGCTGGCTGAGGTAAGCGCCGCCTGGCCGGAGCTCGCACCCAGAAACCCTGCCCCAGGTCGGAACCCCCTCCCATACCCAAATTCCCTCCCAGACCTCACACCCGGCACCCCAACCCCCTGCCCCAGGTCGGAACCCCCTCCTGTACCCTAATCCCTCCCAGACCCCACACCCCCACCCCAGCCCTGAGCCCCCTCCCGCACCCAAACTCCCTCCCAGAGTCCGCACCCCAACCCTCTGTCCCAGCCCGGATCCCCCTCTGGCACCCCAACCCCCTAATCTCCAGCCCAATCCCAGAGCTCGCATCCCCACCGGAGCCCTCACCCCTCCCTGCACTCCAACCCCCAGCTCCAGCCCAGTGAAAGTGAGTGAGGGTGTGAGAGCGAACGACTGAGAGAGGTGGGCTGGGCTGGAGTGAGTGGGGGTGGGGCCTTGGGGAAGGGCATGAAAGGGGTTGGGTCAAGGGCGTTTGGTTTTGTGCAAGTAGAAAGTTGACAACCCTACTTAAGGACCTTTGAAAAGCAGCCTCCTTAGCACCGCTCCTGATAGCAGGGGCCAAGGCGCCCCCGGACATGAGAACTACAATAGGCCAGAGCAAAACGCTGCGTTAGAAATCGGAGCTCTGGCTGCCAAGCGAACGATAGCTGACAGACAGGAGATGCAGGAATTAAGGTTGTGCCTTCAGCCAGCAACTGGTGTTCATCCGTTTGCACCACACACACACCTGTAGGCAGGGCCACTATTTCCTTGTCTGTCTGCCTGTTTAGCGTCTCTCGGGCCTTACTGTGCCCATCACCGTGGTGTCTGAGTGGCAAACCAAGGGTTTGACGTGTGCATATGAAACTGCCTGACTGGAAGGACGTGCTTTGGTTTGGATCAGTGACTGCTGGGGCGATTGGTGGCAGAAGGCTCTGAGGGCCTGGCTCATTCCGACCTGGCTCATTCCAATGGCTTCTACAGCTCAGAGCAGCCCAGTCTCCTGCCTGGGTCCGACGCAAACCAGGAAGTACAGGACCACGGTTAATAAGAACAGCTCAAAAGATCATTTTCGCTGACCCAGCCCTGCACAGATTTCCAGCTTAGGTTTGCATTTTCAGCAAAAGTTCTTCTTGATTATTTTCTCCCAACCCCCTTCTGCCTCCATAATAGCCAGCCACCCCGTCAGTCGCATCCTGGGGCGCTCCAGGGACAGCGTGTGTGCGTGTATGTGTACGTCTGTATATATGTGTATGTGTACATGTGCGTATGTATGTGTGTACGTGTATGTGCACATGAGTGTGTGCACATGTGAGTGTGCGTGTGTATGTGTGTACATGTACCCCAGTCAGATGTATACATCTGGATTTCCTTTGAAAGAATTTTCAAATTGAGCTGATCAAGTGCAATGGCAAAGCACCCAATTCCTCTGCCCCCCAACTGCCTTCGCTGCTTTAACGTACAACCTGCTCTGCTGGCACCTCTGACTCCTGAAAGCCCTAACGCTCCAGGGGAGCAGGCCGTACCCTGCCCTGCCCTGGCTGCCCCGGGTGTTACCTCGGAGGGAATCGTTCCAGATTCCAATGAGTGGCAGGTCCAGGGAAGAGCCTTATCTGGGGGGAGGCTGTACCAGACCCGCCCGACCCAGGCAGGCTCCCAGGTACTCTCTGCTCGGGGCTGATAAGGCTCCTTAGCAGTTTCTCTCCAAACAAATTCCAGTTCAAGACACCTGAGAGCTCCACAGCAGGGCAGCATCCCCAGAGCGCAGCAGGGCGGGGGGTAGGGGGAGCAGTCGGTAGCAGCACCTGCCCCTCGTACGGCAGGAGCGAGAAGTGCCAGCCTCTCTGCACAGAGCAGCAGCGTTCAGCATGGGCCAGACGTGCTGCAGTGATGGGTAAGAGCTGGCTCGGAGAGCCAGAGGGTCTGTGGGGCAGCTCTGGGCCCTTCTGCTCCGCACTAGGGCCGGGTGGGCGTGTTCAGCTGGGATTGGAACCCACCAGCACTTGTGGGTGTGAATGTGGGGCTGGAACTCAATGTGGGGCGCTACTGGGGGGAAGGGCAGAGAGACACCTGGGCTGAGACCCCAGCTCCAGGGAGACAGTCACTCCTGCCCAGCTGGGTTAAATTGCCCAGCTGTGTGACAGCCCCCCTATCCCCGAGGGGTTCCCCCCCCGGTATGTCACAGCAGGGTAATGTGCGTACTGAACGGCAGGGCTGGGAGAGGCCTTTGGGGATGGAGGAAGCAGCACTAAGGTACATGCCAACCTCCCTACAGAGGAGGGGCCGTGCCCCACAGGTGTGGGGCAGGGAGCTGGGACACTGCGCGGTGGGTCATTGCTGGCCCAGGCCCTTCCTAGCTGGAGGCCGAGGCATTTCCTTCAGGTCACCTTCCACTGCAGCTTGGCCACGGGCCCCCATAGCCACTAGCCCAGTCAGGGATCCCAAGTGGGGATTGTCACGGCTGGCTCCTCCCTGCCGCCAGCAGCTCTTCACTGCCAGGGAATTCCTGAAATCCTGTGCGCCCCTCCCCCACCCACCTCCTGGGGCTGTGAGTGCCCTCCCCACCCGCGGACAGCCCCTCCCCCGAGGTCTGAGTGCCCCTGGCCAGTCCCTCCCGTCAGGCCCCCCCCCCCACTTCCTGGGGCTCTGAGTGCCCTCAGTCAGTCCCCCTCCCACACCCCGGGGCTGAGTGACCTTGGCCAACCCCCGTCCCTTCAGGAGGAACTCCCAGTACCCACCCCAGCCCCCATACCTCAGGGTTCCCCTCCCTGCGGCGCTGTGGCCATACCCCCACCAGGGCCGGCTTTAGGCCAATTCAACCAATTCCCCTGAATCAGGCCCCGGGCCCAAGCCCCGGTACGGTGTACCGGCAAGAGCCGGTGCGCTGTACCAGTGTAAGCGGGGGAATGGTCCCGCTATTGTGGGGAACTTTCCTGGTTTCTGCACTACCCCGGTGAAGTGGGCTAGCGAAAGGATCCGAGTCCTCGCTCCCACTTCCTTTACCCAGAGGCCTCCCTGCCCTTGAGGGCTCCCCTTCCACTCTCCTGTCTGGCAGAGTCCTCATAAACCCCGACAAGGCTGGGCCCAGGATTCCTGGGGGGCTCGACCCCCAACCCTGCGGGGGTCAGCCAGGACAGGGGCTAGGGTGTCCCCACTCCGGGGTACTCTCTCTGCACTGGGCACCTCCCTGACCCACTGATCATTTCATACAATTTAAAGCAAATACAAGTTGTTTAATTAACAATTAATTTTAAAAAAGAATAAGGAAAAATGGGAAAGGTTAAAGGAAAACACATCACCCCGCTCTGTGGCAGGGAACATTACAAACAGTGTCTCTGGAACGTCAGGGCAGTTCAGTCTGTTCCTTGTAGGTCCCAGGCCTGCTTCTCAGGCCCTGTCTGTGCTGCAGGGACGCTGTGGGTTGGACACTTGCTCCGGTGGTGGCCACACGCTCTCAGGCTCTAGGTGGCAGGACCCTTTTTCCAGCGTCGCCCCCGCCCGGTCGGGGTTATGATCCCCCTGCAAGTCTGGCTTGCAAGGCCTCTTGGCTGAGGCGTCTCCCTGTGCTGGGCCCACTGCCCAGGGTCCCCCTCACTCTCCCCAGCTGCTCACCACACTCGGACTGCAAACGGCTCCGGACTGCCCCAGACCCAGCTCCGGACTGCTCCAGCCTCGGCTCCAGCTCCACTCGGCCTCAGCACGGCTGCTGCTGCTGCTCTGCCTTCAGCTCCCTGGGCTGCTTCTCTGGCCTCTCTGGCTCTGGTTGCTGCAGCTCTGCCCCCAGCACAGCACTGCTCTGCAGGCTGCTTCTGTGACTCTGCTCCCAGCTCTGACCTGCTCCCTGGCTGCTTGTCTGGCCCCTCTGGCTCTGGTTGCTGCAGCTCTGCTCCCAGGGCAGCTCTGCTCTCTCTGGCTGTGCTCTGGCTTTGGGGCTGCCGCTCTGCTTCCAGCAGCTTAGCTCAGGCCCCTGCTCTCTCCTTAGCTCGGCCCCACCCTGTCTGACTCAGGCCATTCCAGTTCACAGGGAGGACGGGACCCCCTCTGGCCTCCTGACTCCCTGATTAGCCTGCCCGCCCTGTCAATCAGGCTGATCTGGAGCATTGGCCTCTCCCCATTGTACCTGGGGACTGTCAGTCTCAGGCTCCTGATTTGCCATCGACCCTTCCCCTTTTAGTGCTGGGAGCTAGCCAACCAAAACACCCCCACTGAGTGTTAGTAAGGGGGCAACAGTCCCCTTACACCAGGGTGGCTCGGCTTCCCCAGGGGGCAATTTAAAGGACCTAGGGCTCCCAGCAGGGGCCGGAGCCCCAGGCCCTTTAAGTTGCCACCAGACCCCCACTGCTGGAGCCCTGGGGTAGGACTGCGGGGCTCTGGGGGCTATTTAAAAAGTCCGGGGCTCCCGCTGCCTCTACCAACCCGGCCCTTTAAATAGCCACTGGAGCCCCGCTGCTTCCCCAGAGTTCCTGCGGCTATTTAAAGGGCCGGGGCGGTAGAAGCAGGGGAGCCCTGGGCCCTGACCCCCCAGGGCGTGGCGGCGACCCAGACATGTGAAATGGAGCTCATTAATAACCGATCAACAGCATATATGATGCAATGTACAGAATATATAATTTTATTATTTATATAGTTATGGAAAGTAAATAATACATGGAAGAAATGAAAGGCTTTTTTTTTACATTATTTTTTTTGTTAGTCATCCCTGCCGGGGCCCCACCAAAAAGGTTCGAATTGGGCCCCGCCCTTTCTAAAGCCGGCCCTGCTGGAGAGAACAGGAGGATTCAGTCAGCAGGGGCTGCCGATCCGTCCCATTCACCAGGGCTGCCATCCTGCTGCTTCAGCATTAGTGGCTGGGGTGACTTGGGGAAAGGTCTCAACCTCCCCACATCCCACTTCACTGCTACCAGAATCCCTCCTGCCCCCCCCGCTACAGTCCCCTCCCTACCCAACCTGGGTGGGGCTGGAAGAGAGGGGTCTGAGAACTTGAGCTGTGGATTGGAGGTGGAACAGCTGTCAGGGGCACTGACGGGGAGGTGGCAGGAGCTCCCCGTACAAGGAGAGGGGTTGCCACTGGAGGTCACTAGGAAGGACAACAAGACTCCATCCTGGGGGTCAGGAGGGGGAATCCATCCCTCAGAGGTGGGCAGGGGCTGGGTGGAAATGCTGCTGGTTCCAGGGGCCGTTAATTCCCCCTGATTCCTCGGAGGCGTCTGAGTCTCAGACAGGTTCTCGTTCCCTTGCAGCAGGAGGACGTCACGGCCAATGTGATGCGCCAGCTCCGTATCATGCGGCACTTGCGCCAGGTGCCCGAGGCGCTGCAGGGCCTGTGCCTCTGAGGCCACCAGCAACTCCCGCTCCCTGTGGCAGGTACTGCTCTGGCTCTCTGTAAATGGGGAGCTAGTGGAAGGGGAAATGGAGCCCCCTGGCACTCACAGAAAGCTGATTACAGAATGAGCCCGAACTGAGAGGCACCATATCCGCCCCCCTAAAGAGCCAGACTTCAGTGGTACACCCCAGCTGGGGTAGCAACAGGATTGAGAACGAGGTAGGAAGTTCAGAGCAGCAAGGAAAGCCTGGAGGGGAACTTGAGAAGAGAGGTTGGAAAAGTGCAGCAAAGAGAAAGGTGCAGACCTAGCTGTTGGGTCCAGGGCCCTGAGCTGCTATCAATGTCAGGGTGGGACTGGGTTCCCCTACCGGCCCCAGAGGAGGCGGTGTACACGCACCTGGAGAGGGTTCCCAAGCCCAGCAAGGGGGCTACAGGCTGAGCAAGTGCCCCAGCGATGGCAGAAGGACTTCTGTCTGTGGAAAGACCTCTTTGGACTTTGTGTGAGGCAAGCTGGGCCCCAGAAGGGTGGACTAAAGGTGGTGACCTGGCCGGAGTTACCAGGCAGAGAAACTGCCGTGGTGCTGGAGCGACCATGGATGGGGGACGCTAGCCCAGCGAGAGGGCTGTGATGCCATGCCTGGCTGCCGGGGGGCACCTAACGATGAATAGATTCATTTATGATTAGCATAGTTGGCAGGATTGAGTTCCCCCTGTGATCCGTGAGGGAAGTCTTGGTTGCTGAAGGAATCATAGAATATCAGAGTTGGAAGGGACCTCAGGAGGTATCTAGTCCAACGCCCTGCTCAAAGCAGAACCAATCCCCAGACAGTTTTTTGCCCTGATCCCTAAATGGCCCCCTCAAGGATTGAGCTCACAACCCCGGGTTTAGCAGGCCAATGCTCAAACCACTGAGCTATCCCTCCCCCAAGCAGGTGTATCAAGGGACCAAGCTGGTCGCTGGATTTCCCACTTCAGTTCCAGGGACTGGCTAAGCAGCCAAAGCAGATCTAGGGGTTTCTCCAGCAGCTCCTAGAAAACCAACAGATGCAGAAGGAAGTGCAGGTGGAGCTACAGATGCAGCAGCAGCAATACCTGTGAGAGATCCTGCAAAGGGAAATCAACCCAGAGTCTGCTATGCCCATGGACAAAAAGAGCAGAGAAGGAGAGCATGCCTGGGCTTTGCTGAGAAGGTTAGCCCAGGGAGAAGGGCATGAGAAAGTGTACAAACATGGCCTAATGGCAAGATGGGAGCAAGAGTTCTTTGTTTTGGGGGCAGAGAAGCAGGCCATATCAAAAGACACGGCCTGCTTAGGAAATTGCTGAGTGGCTGAACGAGGGGCCAGGGCCCTAAGAAGTTAGAAAGAAAGGAGAAGGTGTCCTCTGACACAAACCCCCATGAGGCAGGCAAGGTGGAGGTGGCTGGGGTGGCCATGGACCTTGCAGACCCTCCACCAACACACCCTGTCGGGTGCTGCAGGGAGATGAAGGACGAAATGATTGGCCCAGAGATGAAGCAGACTGGAGGAGGGACAAACACAAGGGTGGAGCAGTCCATGGTGGGTTCTCAGACCCTGACCGAAAAGGTTTTGGCCTATGCAGCGGCAGTAGCAAAAAGGCAACAGAAGACGCTAAAGGCTTCAGAACAGGCTCTGCAAGCAGCTGTTCATGAGACTGAGTGGCTGCAGGAAGAGCGTCGGGATACTGCAGAAGAGAAGGTTTGCCCCGAGCGAGCTGGCAGTGGAACTGCAGACACTGCGCACAGGCTGTACAAGTGCGCAGCCGGTGACAGCGATGAGATGAGGAGGGATGAAGCTTGGAGAAGAATAGAACTTGCCCCCGGGTGGGCCAGGTTCTAAGGAGGAGGGTATATAACGGGGGGCTTGGCCTGTGGGCTATAAAGCCTGGAGCTAGGCCAAATGGATTACAGAGTGAGCTCCAGCTGAGGGGAAACCGGGGGAAACTGCAACAAAGGTACAGGAGCAGGCCTAGCTGTTGGGTACAGGGCCTTGGGGCAGAACCTAGAATCCAGGGTAGGACTGGTTCTCCCATGGTCTCTAAGGAAGGGGATGTACAGGGCCATAGGAAGGGCTACCAAGGCCAGCAAGGGCAGGCCGAGCCAAAGTCAGGCTGAGGAAAAGCCCCCAAGGGACAGAGGATCTTGTTTCAGTTAAAGACATTTTTTGACTTTTCGTTTGGGATGAGCGAGACCCAGGAAGGAGTGGGACTAAAAGATGGTCGCCTGGCCGAAGGGCTGAGTTCCCAGCCAGAAACCTGCTGGCGGGCGTGCTAGCCCAAGAAATCTGTGACCCCAGGCCTTGAAGGAAGGGGCACCTATCAGTGAGTGAACTCTGTTACAAGCCTGCTTCCATTGTGGAAACAGCCTGGTATTGGAGGGTGGTGGGGATAGCCTGTGGGCGAGGATGGCTGGAGGGGTTATACAGGAGGGGCAGCAGCGTCCAGTGAGGAGATCAGGGAATGGGTTGTTTGCAGTCCTGCCACTGAGCGGTAACATGATCCTGGCCAGGTCACTCTCCCACCTGGTGCCTCACTTTCTCTATCTTTGAAATGGGGATCATCCCGACCCACATTAAGAAAGGGTTTGATCCTCTGCTCTTGCTTGCCAAATCCCTGCCCTCCTTGCCCCACACAGGCCTCTGCCCTGTTGCTCAAACTCCCATGCACATGTTAGTGCCTGTGTCACCCCCGCAACTGCAAGGTCTCATGTACAGTCTCCTGCCAGCAAACTGAAGCTGCCACTAGATCCAGAATAGGAATCGCAGTTCCTGTGCGCTGCTCTGAATGGAGTCTAGACCTGGCCATGGGGAAGGCCAACGCTCACATCCAGGTAGATCATCAACCTACTCCTCTGTCCCAGGAGCAGGAAGGCCTCTGGTTCGTGTTCCCTTCGGTAGCTGGAGCTGCTGAGTTGGGAGTGTGGTGGGCAGAGATGGGAACAGGCCATAGGATGAATCAAGTGTCAGGGGGAGACTCCCTGTGTGTGGGAGATGATGTTGCCCCTCTGTGGGGAATCCCTTCCTTGCAGATGCTGGGCTTTGGGTGCTGGACTCTGCCAGGAAGCCCAGCTCCCATCCCTAGCAGCTTGGCTGTTCCCTACACTGCTGTGCACCAGACTCTCTGCAGAGAGCTGCTCTGGGCAAGGACTACAGAGCCTGCTGTCATCCTGGCAGGTGTCACCCCAGGTTCCATAATCCTGACCCCTGGTCTCCCTCTGCTGGCAGGCTCTGAGCAAGGATTGATAGAGGTTCAGGTCAGAAAGGACCATTATGTGCATCTAGTCGCCCCTCCTGTACAACTCAGGGCCTAGAATGTGACCAAGTGGTTCCTTCAGCCAACCATAGCATGGGACTGAGCCAGAGCACGTCTTTTGGAACGACATCCACATGCAGGAGAGCCAGCTGGCTACCAGAAAATCTCTCTTCTGCAGTGACGTGGGGTTAAGGGACATGGCGGAAAAGACATGGCGGCTGTGACTAAACTTAGAGCAGGGTGGGGAACCGAGACACAGTTGGGACCTGTCTACACTACAGGTTGTCGTGCATTTGTAATCTGCTGACCCCCACATGTTGTTCAGAGCCTATGGACAACACAGCTCCTAAAGTGTGTTTGTTCTCTGCTTATCCCGTATGTACCAGCAGGGCTGGACAGCATTTCTCACTGTGCTGTGGGGAGCAGGTCCTGGGTACTAAGGGTCTGAAGAAGCTCTCAAGGACTAATTTTTTAAAATAATTGTTATCAATGATTTGGGAGAAAACATACAATCACTGCGGATAAGATTGGGGGGTGACAAAATACAGGCAGAGTGGTAATTCCTGATGGGGAGAGGGCAGTGATACAGAGCGATCTGGCTCATTTGGCCAGCTGGACCCATTCAAAGAAAACAAGTTTGAGCAGAGCCCAATGCAAGGTCCTATACGTAGCCACAAGGCACGCCGGCCACACCTCCAGAATGGGGACGTGTATCCAGGAAAGCAGTGACTCTGAAAAGGATTTAGGGGCCAGAGTGGAGAAGCCACTCAACATGAGCTCCCAGTGTGATGCTGTGGTGAACAGGGCTAAAGCCATCATTAGACGTAGGAGCAGAGCCGTGAGTAGCATAGGGAGGTGACAGCAGCAGCAGTGAGACTCCTATTGGAATACTGCCTCCAGTGTTGGTGTCCTCCTTTGAAAAAGATGGTCCTAGAAATTGGAGCTGGGGCAGCAAAGAGCCATGAAATGTTCTGAGGGCTGGAGAAAAATGCCTTCTAGTGAGCTATTGAAAGAGCTCAACCTGTTTAGCTTATCAAAAGAAGATTGAAAGGTGACTTCACTGAAGTGTTGAAATGCCTTAATGGAGGGAAAATATTGGGTATTAAAGGGCTCTTTAATCGAGCAGAGAAAGGCAGAACAAGACCCAATGGCTGGAAGGTGAAAAGAGACAAATTCCTATGACAAATAAGGCACAAATATTCAACAGCGAGGATGATTGACCACAGGAAGAAGCTACCACGGAAAGTAGTGGATTCTCCATCTCTTGATGTCGTTTAATAAAGACTAGATGCCTTTCCGGAATGTGTTTGCCCCAAAAGTAGCTATTGTGGTAGACAGGAGGCCTGTGATATGCGGGGGGTCAGATTAGATGCTCTAACGGTCTCTGCTGCCCATAAAGTCTACTCATTTCTGAGAAACCGAGTGTAGCATTGGGAGCAGCCTCTGCTTATTAAACAATCAGTTTGTCAGCACCTGCAGGACAATTTGGTTCTTAGGACTAGTGAGCATGGACTTGTCAAGAACAAATCATTCCAGACCAATCCTAGCTCCTTCTTTGGCAGGGTTAGGGGCCTAGTGGAGGTGGGTAAACAGTAGATGTGATCTATCTTGGTGTCAATAAGTCTTTTGACACAGTCCCATAGGACATTCTCACAAGCAAACAGATGCTGCTTAGCACTGTCAGAGCAGCTTTTGCTGCGGGATTCTCCCAGCACTTTCCAATAGTGGGAAAGTATGAAATCCCCATTTGACTGCTGGGGACAGAGCCTAGAGGGGGCAGCAACTTACCCCAAGTCCCACAGGTCAATAGGAAACCAGCAATGGAACCCAGGAGTCCTGACTCCCAGTTCCCTCCTCCAATCACTCCAGCGGAGCACACTCCCTCTCAAAGCAGGGGGACCGGACATGAGGGCCTGGTTGTAATTGCCAGCTGTGGGAGGGAGTGTGCAGCAGTGGTTAGTGAAGGGGCCTGGAAATAAGGACTGCTGGGTCTATTGGAGAGTGTCACTAGGAGCAGTGCATAAGATGAGGTGTCCTATCATGTTTACTCAGATCAGATTAGGACATAATAGAATGGCTGAAATAGTTTATTTTATTTGTATTGTATTATTTTGCAATTGTTAAGAGCAGCAACTACTCAGCTCAGACTGAAGCATCTTATCTAATTTTTGAGATCTAAGTGTCTCCTCTTTGAGTGCCACGAGACAAGTTAACACATTGTGACAAAGATTTTCATTGCCACTTGTTATGATTTCAAGAAACAAACTGGTTTAGTTTGAATAGGATTTTCGGTCAGAAACGGTTTCAATGAAATTTCCCCACCATCTCGATTCCTGGGCTCTATCTCTGCCTTTCGGAGGGTGGTGGGGTGGTTTGCTGTCTGTTAGAACAAGAGTCTGATTTGGATAGGGATAGAGACCTCTTCAATGTTTTTAATGAAGTAAATACTAATGGGAATTGTGTGATCATGGGAGACTTTAACTTCCCAGATATAGACTGGAGGACAAGTGCTAGTAATATAATAGGGCTCAGATTTTCCTAGATGTGATAGCTGATGGATTCCTTCACCAAGTAGTTGCTGAACCAACAAGAGGGGATGCCATTTTAGATTTGGTTTTGGTGAGTAGTGAGGATCTCTTAGAAGAAATGGTTGTAGGGGACAGCCTTGGTTTGAGCGATCATGAGCTAATTCAGTTTAAACTAAATGGAAGGGTAAACAAAAATAGATCTGTGACTAGGGTTTTTTTTTTCAAAAGGGCTAACTTTAAAAAATTAAGGAAATTAGATAGGGAAGTGGATTGGACTGAAGAACTTGTGGAACAGATGGATCAGACTGAACAGGTTCCAAACCTCTCGGAGGCTCTGACCTTCTAAACCTGGACGTCTGTTTTCTAGTAAAATCAGGAAAAGGAAAGGAGAAAACTCAAAAGAGGTTCCTCCTGGCGCTCACGTACATGACCCCTAATACTCTCTCAGCCCTCAAAGAGAGACCTCGAGAAGGAGACTTGCTGAAGGAAAGCTACAGGGGACTCAGAGGTTTCCCTGGCCCTGCGCCCCTGTCCTGCCTGGCTGATGTCAGCATCTCTCTGTGAGGTCACCACCTCCCAAGCACCTTTGACCAATAGGCTGAGGCCTGCAAAAGGCCTTTGTGATGTCACTGTCACACCCATCCCTCGCCTGCAGTGCTAATGTTCTGCCGCAGGCCAGACCCTTTGGAGGTTTGAGCTACTCTCTGTGGATCACCCCGCTCAATGAGTGTTCATTCTAGGAAGCAAGCCGGCTAGACAGTAAAACAGCAGAGGCTGCTCCCAATGCTACACTCGGTTTCTCAGAAATGAGTAGACTTTATGGGCAGAAGAGACTGTTAGAGCATCTAATCTGACCCCCTGCATATCACAGGCCTTTCTGCACCATGTGGGGCAGGCAGAGCTCTGCCTGGGCGCAGGGGGAATGGAATGGGGGTAGATCAAGGAAAGGGGGGAGGGGAATGGGTGTGAGGGAAAGAGTTCCTGTCCCAGATGAAGGAATTTGGGGGCAGAGGAAAGGACCCTGCTCCACAGAGAGGGGAGAGGGTTTCTGTGAGTGCCAGGGGGCTCCATTTCCCCTTCCACTAGCTCCCCATTTACAGAGAGCCAGAGCAGTACCTGCAGCAGGGAGCGGGAGTTGCTGGTGGCCTCAGAGGCACAGGCCCTGCAGCGCCTCGGGCACCTGGCGCAAGTGCCGCATGATACGGAGCTGGCGCATCACATTGGCCGTGACGTCCTCCTGCTGCAAGGGAACGAGAACCTGTCTGAGACTCAGACGCCTCCGAGGAACAAGGGGGGATTAACGGCCCCTGGAACCAGCAGCATTTCCACCCAGCCCCTGCCCACCTCTGAGGGATGGATTCCCCCTCCTGACCCCCAGGATGGAGTCTTGTTGTCCTTCCTAGTGACCTCCAGTGGCAACCCCCCTCCTTGTACGGGGAGCTCCTGCCACTTCCCCGTCAGTGCCCCTGACAGCTGTTCCACCTCCAATCCACAGCTCAAGTTCTCGGACCCCTCTCCTCCAGCCCCACCCAGGTTGGGTAGGGAGGGGACTGTAGCGGGGGGGTCAGGAGGGATTCTGGCAGCAGTGAAGTGGGATGTGGGGAGGTTGAGACCTTTCCCCAAGTCACCCAAGCCACTAATGCTGAAGCCGCAGGATGGCAGCCCTGGTGAATGGGACGGATCGGCAGCCCCTGCTGACTAGGGTTACCATACGTCCGGTTTTTCCCGGACATGTCCTGCTTTTTGGCAATCAAACGCCCGTCCAGGGGGAATTGCCGAAAAGCCAAACATGTCCGGGAAAATGCCGGCCGGGCACTTCCCCTCCCGCGGCTGCTCTGCTCCGCTCCTCCCCTCTCAGACTTTAAGAGCCGAGCTGCCCGAGCCAGCGCTACCGGCTTCGGGCAGGCCCCCCTGCCTCCGGACTCCCAGCCGCCGGCCAGGCGCTTCCCTTCCCGGGCTCCAGCTGAGCTGCTCCGCTCCTCCCCTCTCAGACTTTAAGAGCCGAGCTGCCCGAGCCAGCGCTACTGGCTTCGGGCAGCCCCCCCTGCCTCCGGACCCCGAGCCACGGGCCAGGCACTTCCCTTCCCGGGCTCCAGCTGCGCTGGAGAAGCGCCGGCCGGGGGCGCAGGGTCTGGGGGCTGCCCGGCAAACCGTGAAGCCGGTAGCGCTGGGGCAGCCCTTTCCCCATGGCTGGGAGTGGGAGGGAGGAGGGGGCTGAGTTAGGGCGGGGAAGGGGCGGAGTTGGGGCGGGGCTAGGGGGTGAGGAAATGGGCG